>NC_133652.1:133711212-134011212 GCF_009905375.1 Apium graveolens | reverse complement strand
ATTAATTAGTCAATTAATTCAAAAATTAATTGATTAATTGATTTAATTAATTATTAAATGATTTTTAATTAATTATTTAATTAGATTTAATTATTAAAAAAAATGATTTAGAAATTCTGAAAAATAGTTTCGAGCTTTAAAATATTATTCTAAATTATTTTCAAGGCTCGATAATTATTCTAAAATTGTATCGGAGCCAGAATTGGCCAACCGAACCCTGTTTATTAACCCGAAATTGATCCAACGACCCATTTTAATTCTGAAAAATGTTTTAAAAATTATTTTAAATACCCGAAAGCACATTTATGACCCGAGACTTCTTTATAAATGATATGTCATTGATTACGTGATGTATTATGTGTTATACGTGACATGTTGTTTGACTATCGATCTATATATTCGGTGTTTACTTCGTTATTGCATAGATTTCAATCCGTTAATCGGATTTGGGTAAAACGAAGGGTAGATAGAAGTGTGTGTTGAATAGAACTCTATGAGTTGATGATTGATAGATGTTTATGATATGTGAGCAGAAAAGGCGAGACGTAGGAAAGGAAAACAGATAGTTGAAGAGTAAGACGGTTGTGATTGGAAGTCAGTGCAGAGTAGTAAGCTAATACCAGGCAAGTGTTCTGAACTTTCTCGAGATATTGTAATTCTTGATAGTCTTGTTGACATTGCAAGTGCTTTGAAGCACGGAAACCTAAACCCTGATTTCAGTTATTGTTCTTGAGCTATGAATCATATTCTTTCTAAGCCATTGATTATTGTAAACCCAAACTCGAACCTCAAGTATACGATACTATTCCATAAATACATGCAAACAAAATCCCAAACACTGAACTGAATTACTTGTACATTCAACCATTGTATCCTATGCTTTGAGAGCCCAAATCTTTGAAACCCTGAAATATTGATTCTTTTGTTATCCAATTCTTTCATTACCCAGCGTTCAAGCTTTTAAACTACTTTATTGATCCTTACAAAGATTGAAAACCTTTCATTGTTAAACACTCATTGTTGTTAATGATTTTGGTTATTGTTTATTATTGCATATTCTGTTATTATGTTAGAATTGGATTGTTTTTATAAAATTGTGGACCAGATTCGTGGTCAGACCATATAATGGTCAAGTTAGGCCAATGTGTGCCTTGGATCCAGTAGTTAGAGCAATGATGTGTGCCTTGCTCGGGGTTAGTGCGTGACTGATCAGCAGCCTAACCTTGGTTTTTAAATTAAAAGTATAATATCCAATTCTAAATCATAATCCAATGTTCACTTGATATCATAATCATAGTCACCTGATGATCATTATTCTCAGTTATGTCATTTTGACTTGCTGAGCTAGTTAGCTCATTTGTGCGATGTTGTTTATATTCTTTCCAGTTAAAAAGGAACCAGTTGGTAGCGAGGATCCCCAGTCCAGCGCGAGAGCTAGGGGTTCAGGTTGAGGAAGCTGAGCTAGTAGGCTTCTTTTGGGATAATTTAAGTTTGTAAAAGTTTGTATTAATGTTTGATACTCAGTGTGAGTTTGAAATAGTTGGGATTTGAACGGTTTGTAATATATTAGTGTGTTTGGCTTGTGTGCATACTTTAACCTGCTGCGGTCCGTGGTGGTTGATAAGTAGGGTCACTGCATATATTATTATTATCTTTATTATTGTTATAAGCAGGTTATAATTAAGGTGTGTGTGTGGACCCCAAACTTCTGACCCGGGTTTGGAAGGCGCCACATGCAGGAGTTTCACTCCAAGGCACTGGTGCATCCCTGATAACAAACTCCTTTAACAATTCAGACTTAGGAAGAGTCGGTGGAGGAGTATGTCCTGAAGGACCTGCTTCATCAGCATCTACAGTTGTAGCAGCTTCACCAGTATCTCCAACATTTGCAGCATCAGAACTTAAAGAATCAGTATCTTCTGATAAGACAACAGTGTGAGTAGCAATGGAGGCTTCAGCATCCTCAAATTGCTAATCTGATACTAAGTTCTGATCAACAGCCATATCCTGATGCTCACCTAAAATCTGATCATCAGCATCTTGATGCAGAGAAGGTGTTGTTGATAACTCTGGAGTTTGAACAGCATCAGTAACAGGTGTTGTGGAAGGATTATTTGATGTTGGAGCTTCTAAGAAAAGTATTGCAGGCACAACCAGGTTCTGAATATCAATTTCAGCACTTGTGCCTGGATCAACAAGATACACAGATGGTGAGTTAGCCTTGTCAGATACAGCTTCCTAAGATGGAGTTGATGGAGAAGAAGTGACTGGAGCAAATTCCTTGTCTTGTGAGATCAGAGATTCCTGATCCCCTTCCTTAGCTGCTTCCTCCTCATCATCTGAAACTGGCCTTTGTGCCCTCTATTTCTTGTACTTCCTTGTTGATTTGGATTCCTTGGGAGTTTCAGGAACTGTCATACATCTAAGCCTCTTGAGAAGCCTAGAACCCCCAATTTCAGAATCCTTCTGAGAAGTTGCTTTCTCAGCTTCAACCACCACAGGTTCTGAAGAAGGAATCTGTTCCTCAGAATCTGATTCATCTCTCAAAGTAAATCTCCTCCTCTTTTGAGGTGTTTGAGGAACAGTCTTTGTTCTCTTTGGCTTAGAGGATGTAGGCTTCACAGTAGGTGCTGAAGAAGAAGGTTGAGCAGTCTGTGAAGTGGAGAGATAGGATTGGAGATAAGTTCTGAGGGTAGGTTGAATAAAATGAGAGGTAGGTACTGAGGTTGATGGATTTTGGGTGGTTGGAGGTGGTTGGACTTCAGAGTAAACAGATCTATATGTATCAGGATCAGCATTTACCAGGATCTGTTTTACAGACTTAGGAATCTGTAATGGTCTAACCATTTTCTTCTTAGTATCAGCATTGACCAGATCATTAAAGTACCTTTTTGCAACCTTAAAAGGTGGGGTTTGAGTGCTGACTAAATGAGGTTCATCAGTACAGTAAGTGTAAATAAGTTGACAGAATCTAGCAAAATAAACAACATCTCGATCCTCTGTCATCCTATCCCCAATAAAACCAATTATTCCAGTTGCAAAATCAAAATGAGTTTGATGGATAATAGCATACCCTATGTGCTGACTCAGAATTGGGATAGCATCCAAATTTGAACATTTGTTCCCAAAAGCTTTGGTGATGCAATCAAAGAAGAAACTCCATTCTCTTCTGATATTAGCACGTTTCAACTGTCCAAGTTTCGTCAGACTCTTTTCATATCCCAATTCAGCCATTAACTCCCGAAGGGCTGAGTCCTCTGGAACTGAGAAAATACAATCCTCTGGAAGATGTAAAGCCCTGCGTACTGTACCAGGAGTGACTACAAAGGATGAATCACCCACTTGGAAGATAATACTGGGAGTTCCACGGTTACCACCATCATCAAAAACTCCAGTCCTCCAGAACCTCAGAACTTGTTGACTTGAAAATAATTCAGGCTGAGAATGCCAAGAGACGCAAAGATATTTAATGCTGACAGATAGAATTAATTCTACCTCGTCTCCCTAGACTTTGAAAAAGAATAACAGTCATTGGAAAGAGGAGTCATGGTCTAGACCGCACAAGACACAAGAAACAGTGGACTGTTCAAGGACAAATACCATTAATCCTAATCATAGTGACTATTACTCTTCCACTTCAACATATTTTAGTTCGAACTGAGACTGTTATCAAATTTTATTCACAGATAAGCCAAGTAAAGGATTAGACTGAGAAATCAGAACTTAGACCTATACCAGAACTTAACAGTCATCAGAACATAATTTCTTAACTCGAAAAAGGAATGCCTATCTTAGTAAATACTCATACAAGTTCTGAGTTATGGACGTCAGAACTTAATCATCAAAATGTGTAACTGAGAACTTGTCCTCAGAATTTTTGCAATAATGACACAATGACTGTTTATCTAAAATAACATAGACCACCACAGAAATTTTCATCATTCAGATGGAGTGATTAGTGTGTGCATTAAGCTAAAAACAGACAAAGAGTAAAGTCTGATTCACTTCAGTACATCTTAGAAATAAGGCATAACTAAAATTTTGCTAAAGATCTGTCATTGTCCTGAAACCTACTGAAGAATGAGTTTATGCTTGAGTCCACCTCAACTGTTCTGTGCTAATTTTATGCATCTTTTGAAATTCTATTTTACAATGGCTTCTCAGTGTAAGTGAGGCACGACTGTTTATCAGAATTTATGCTATTATCAGAGTATTTCTCCAGTAATCATAGAGTGTAAAAAGTCACCAAGAAAATATTTTTCTTTTCTAATGCATATTTACTTAATACCAGCAATGCACTTGGGTCGTCCCTTCCACATTTTTACTCTAGATCTCAAAGGAGTACCTAATTTTAATCTTTGATCTTTTTGCTTTTTCTTTTGATAAGAGAGGTTTATCATCACTTAGTACATTCAGCAGTTTTACTAGTATCAGAACTTAACAGATGAGTAGCATTATTCTAATTTGTGACTCGGTAATAAGATATACAAAGTAAACTTAACTAAGCTCAGTTATCAAAATTTGCTAGTTTCATAAGATTTCCACTAAAATAATTACTTCTTCCATGGAATCATTTATTTATTGAAGACTACTAGGTCAGTATCTAGCACAGTTATCCTCATAGGATTGAATAGGTACTAGAACAGACATATCACTTATCAGAGTTTAGAAACATATATCAGACAACAGTCAGTACTTAAAGACATTTATCAATTAAGCACAGAATATACAATGAGATTAATTCTGTAAATACTGAGCATAAAGTCTGATAATACAGAACAAGTCTAAGCAGATTTAGAGAAAGAACCTGAAACCATTCCAAGTTCATTTACCAATCTTGTAAAAGTAGCTTCACATAATGGTTTTGTGAAGATATCTGCCAACTGTTGATCTGTGGGAACAAAATGCAATTCCACTGTACCTTCATCCATATGTTCCCTGATGAAGTGGTACCTGATGCTGATGTGCTTTGTCATTGAGTGTTGAACTGGATTACCTATCATAGCAATAGCACTTTGATTATCACAGTAAATAGGGATTTTGAAATATGTTAACCCATAATCCAGTAACTGATTCTTCATCCAAAGAATCTGTGCACAACAGCTTCCTGCAGCAATATACTCTACTTCTGCAGTTGATGTGGAAATTTTTTTGTTTCTTGCTGTACCAAGAAACCAATCTGCCTCCAAGAAATTGGCAGCTTCCACTTGTGCTTTTCCTGTCAATTTTGCAACCTGCAAAATCTGCATCTGAGTAACCTATTAGTTTAAAATCTAATTCTCTAGGATACCATAATCCCAGAGCAGCTGTTCCTTTAAGATACTTAAAGATTCTTTTTACAGCTGTTAAGTGAGGTTCTCTTGGATCTGCTTGAAATCTTGCACAAAGACAGGTAGCATACATGATATCAGGTCTACTAGCAGTTAGATAGAGTAGAGAGCCAATCATACCTCTGTAGTCAGTAATATCTACTGATTTACCGGTATCCTTATCCAGTTTTGTTGCAGTGGCCATTGGAGTGGATGCACTTGAACAATCTTGCATTCCAAATTTCTTTAGAAAGTTTCTGCTGTACTTGGTTTGACAAATAAAAGTTCCTTCCTCATTCTGCTTGACTTGAAGGCCCAGAAAATAGCTAAGTTCCCCCATCATACTCATCTGATATCTTGACTGCATTAGTTTGGCAAACTTCTTGCAAAGTTTGTCATTTATAGATCCAAAAATGATATCATCAACATAAATCTAGACCAGAAGTAAGTCCTTTCCATGGTTGAGGTAAAACAGTATTTTGTCTATTGTCCCTCTGTTGAATCCACTTTCCAGAAGGAACTGAGTTAAAGTCTCATACCATGCTCTAGGAGCTTGCTTAAGTCCATAAAGTGCTTTGTCAAGTCTGTAGACATAGTCTGGATGTTTGGTATCTATAAAACCTGGAGGTTGTTCAACATATACCTCTTCCTCCAATTCTCCATTGAGAAAAGCACTTTTCACATCCATTTGAAAGATAGTAAACTTTTTGTGAGCAGCATAAGCCAAAAATATCCTTATGGCTTCTAACCTAGTAACTGGTGCAAATGTTTCATCATAATCAATTCCCTTCTGTTGAGAATATCCTTTTGCAACCAGCCTTGCCTTATTCCTTGTAATTATGCCATCACTGTCAGTTTTGTTTCTGAATACCCACTTTGTACCAAAAACAGATCTATTCTTTGGTCTTGGTACTAGGGTCCAGACTTTGTTTCTTTCAAATTCATTCAACTCTTCCTGCATTGCTTGCACCCAATCAGCATCTTGAAGAGCTTCTTCCACTTTCTTTGGCTCAGTCTGAGAGAGAAAAGAATTGTAAAGACACTCATTTGAAGTACCTGTTCTAGTTCTGACACCTGCATCAGGATTTCCAATTATCAAATCAGGTGTATGTGATTTTGTCCACTTCCTTGCAGATGGAAGGTTTTCTCTAGAACTGGATGCTCCCCCATGATCCATGCTATCTTCATTTTCATTTTCTGATGCTCCCCCTGAAACTATGCTCTCTGAGTTGGATTCTTCAGTATTTAGATTTTCAGCACTATCAGAACTTGGCTTATCAGAACTTGACGAATCAAAACTTGAAGAGCCACATGCATGTTCGGATGTTTCTTGAGATGTGGTAGGATCTTGAGTATGCTCCCCCTGCATAGGTGCATCTTCCTTTAACGTAGTCACCACAGTTTCAATAACATCAGAGTTTAATCCATCAGAGTTTGAAGTATCAGGACTTAGACTGTCAGGATTTTTCAGTATCAGAATATGAGTCTTCATTTGCAAATCTCAGCTGATCATGGTCAATGAAATCTTTAAGACCAGTGATCTTCTTGTCATCAAAAGAGACATTGATAGATTCCATGACCACTTTTGTTCTCAAATTATAGACTCTGAAGGCTTTTGTGGAAAGTGGATATCCAACAAAGATTCCTTCATCAGCTTTTAGATCAAACTTTGATAGTTGTTCAGGATGAGTCTTGAGAACAAAACACTTGCATACAAATACATGAAAATATTTCAGATTTGGCTTCTTTTTCTTCACCATCTCATATGGTGTTTTTCCATGATTGTTAATGAGTGTTGCATTTTGAGTAAAACAAGCAGTCTGCACAGCTTCAGCCCAGAAATAGGTTGGAAGCTTTGCTTCTTCAAGCATTGTACGTGCAGCTTCAATGAGAGTTCTATTCTTCCTTTCAACAACTCCATTTTGCTGTGGAGTTCCAGGAGCAGAAAATTCCTGCTTTATTCCATGGCTTTTGCAGAACTCTTCCATTATCAAATTCTTGAACTCAGTGCCATTATCACTCCTTAAAATTTTCACAGAATCTTTGACCATTTTATCCAGCTGTTTGACATGATCAATCAAGATAGATGCAGTTTCACTTTTTGTGTGCAAGAAATACACCCATGTGTATCTGGTGAACTCATCTACTATGACCAACGCATACTTCTTCTTTGCAATAGACATGACATTTACTGGACCAAATAGATCAACATGTATAAGATGATAAGGCTCAAGAATTGATGAATCAGTCTTGCTCTTGAATGAAGATTTTCTTTATTTGGCTTTCTGACATGAATCACAAAGACCATCAGGAGCAAATACTGTGTTTGGCAATCCTCTCACAAGATCTTTCTTGACCAGTTCATTTATATTGTTGAAATTTAAATGAGAGAGTTTCTTATGCCAATTCCAGCTTTCTTCAATTGATGCTCTACTTAACAGACAGATTGCAGAGCCATCAGTACTTGTTGAAAGCTTAGCTTCATAAATGTTACCACGTCTGTATACTTTCAGAACAACTTTGCCTTTAGATTTACTAACAACTTCACAGTGTTCTTCAAAGAAATCAACATGATAACCTCTGTCACAGATTTGACTTATACTCAGTAGGTTGTGATTAAGTCCTGAGACCAGAGCTACTTGTTTAATTATGATATTTCCAAGATTGATATTGCCATATCCCAATGTTTTTCCAATGTTTCCATCTCCATAAGAGACACTTGGGCCAGCTTTCTCCACAAAGTCTGATAGCAGGGCCTTATTTCCAGTCATATGTCCTGAACATCCACTGTCCAGAACTAGAATATTTTTCCTGTAGCCCTGCAATCACAAAGACCACTAATTATTAGTTTTAAGGACCCAGACTTGCTTGGATCCTTTGGCCTTATTAAGTTTGTTAACATTTGCAGCGGATTTAGCATCAGAGTTTATGTTAACATTTTTCTTATCAGAATTTACATTATCAGACTTTGAATCAGAATTTACACTAGAAGGAACAATGAAAACTTTCTTCAAAGAAGGTTTTATTTGATAATAATCATAGTACAAACTATGATAGTCCTTACAAGTATAAATGGAATGCCATAAACTACCACAATGAAAACAAGGATTTTGTGGTTTGTATCTAACAGACTGACTCTTAACTCCTGATTTTAAAGGTAAGGAGTTAATATTCTTATTTTTCCTGCAAAAAGAAGTCAGATGGTTAGAACTTCCACAGTTATGACATGTTTTCCTAGGAGCATCAGGAACAGGTTTATAATCATTGCTTTTATTCACACCTTCCTTTCCATTCCTATTTTTCCTAGGTGATTTTATCTTGTTTGCATTCTTGACATCTTTCAGCTTATGTTTAAGCTGCTTCTTTGTCATTAAGCCTATGTTTACTTCAGCTGTCTTTTCCTGTTTTAGTTTGTCAGAAGTTAATTCCTCTTTAACTTCTGATTTCTCATTATCAGACTTTACAGTTACAAACTTAACAGGTTTTAACTTTGGCTTTTGCTTAACAACAGGCTTAATTTCTTCAGTTCCTTTATCATTCTTATTCTCTCCATAACCTAAGCCCTCTTTCCAATTTTCACTACTTAGCAAATTTTGAGTTGTTCTGCCAGAGTTAGTCCAAGTCCTGATTATCTCTCTTTCCTTTTCTAACTCAGTTTTTAGAGATTCATTTAATTTTAGCACTTCATTCCTAACATAAAAAGCATCATCTCTATCCTTCTGAGTTTGATGGAACATGACTAACTCTTTTTCTAAGAAATCATTCCTTTTCTTAAATGCAAGATTTTCAGAAGTTAATCTTTCACATGTTAAAGTTTGGTCTCTATAGCTAATAAACATGGTTTTAAGATATCTTCTCAACTCATTAATATCATCAGTATGAAAAGCATAAGTAGTCTGAGGTACCTTTGTTTCAGCAGCTTCAGAACTGCTCTCAGCACTTTCTTTATCAGCATTTGCCATCAATGCATAGTTCTCCTCACTTTCAGAGTCTGAAGTGTCTGTCCAGCTTTTCTACTTTGTGACAAGAGCCTTGCCTCTGTCACCCTTTACCTTCTTGCAGTCAGGAGATATATGGCCTTTCTCACCACAGTTATAGCATTTAACATTGGTGTAATCTCCTCTGTCAGACTTTCCTCCTCTGCCTTCAGATCTTCTGAAATTCTTCTTATCAGAACTTATGCTTTTCCTGTGAAACTTCTTTCCCTTCCTGAACTTCCTGTATGCAATCTTTGTGATTCCTTTCACCATAAGAGCACACAGCTTCATCATCTCCTCATCAGCATCAGTCTCAGGCAAGCTTTCAGAATCTGAGTCATCACCACTCTCAGAACTTGATGACTCAGTATCAGACTTTATGAAAAGAGCTTTACCCTTGTCTTTCTTTGAGGAAGCTGATTTGGGGAATTCTTCTTCAGCCTTAAGAGCAACTGTCCTTGACTTTCCTCCTTTTCTCTTGCTTCTTTGTTCCATCTCCAGCTCATGAGTCTTGAGCATTCCATAGATTTCGTCAAGAGTTGTTTCATCAAGATTGTAGTTGTCTCTTATTATTGTTGCCTTCAAATCCCAGCATTCAGGAAGAGCTAACAGGAACTTAAGGTTTGAATCTTCAAGATCATACTCTTTATCAACCAATGACAAATCATTCAAAAGTTTGACAAATCTATCATATAAATCATTCAATGACTCATTAGTCTTTGAGTCAAAGTGTTCATACTCTTGAGTGAGTATTGTCTTCCTGTTCTTCTTAATTGTGTCAGTTCCCTGACACCTTGTTTCCAGAGCATCCCATATCTCCTTAGCAGTCTTGCAGTTGATTACCCTGTTTGACATTACATTATCAATGGTACTATGCAGTAAGTGTCGTACCTTAGCATCCTTAGCAATTGATGCTATGTCCTCAGCAGTATAATCACTCTTCTCCGTTGGTACGGTCGTTGCTGCTTCACCTGCAACTGCAACAGTGAGTTTGGTTGGTTTGTGAGGACCTTCCTTGATTCTATCCATGTATTCTGGATCTGTTGCTTCCAGGAACATGGTCATCCTTACCTTCCATATGGGATATTCAGATGGTCTCAGTATGGGGACTCTGATGGTCTCATACCGACTCTGAATTTGTGTCTTTGGTGGTTCCTCAGTTGTGGTAGGCTTAGTTGGAGTTTCTGTGTCCGACATGATTGTGTTTGGATCTTTAACTGTATGTAAGTTAACAGATAGGCTCTAATACCAATTGTTAGGTCACACACACACTGTAGAGGGGGTGAATACAGTATATAGTACACTCAAATCGAACTTTAAGATCTTAAGTAACAGAAAACAAACTTTATTGAAATAATAAACTCTGTTACAGTATGGAACTGTTACCTCTCAGTGATGAACAAATATCACGAGAGCTGCTAGGGTTACAATGAATAATCTTTTCTAATAATGATAACACTTATAGTGTAAACCCTATGTTTGTGTTTAAATACTACACAGTTACAAGATAATCGCTAATTGATATGGAATATAATTCTGCTTCCTAAAATATATCAATCAGATATCTTTTCTTCCAAGTATTCCATTCTTCACGGAATTCCTTCTTCATGCATATCTCTTCTTATGTTTATCTCGATCTTCTTTCCTTTAATCAGCTACTGTCCTTATCTGATTGTCCTTCAGCACTTAAGTTCTGATATCTATCTTCTGATGATTATCTCCTGATAATATAAGTACTGATATCCTTAAGTCCTGACTTCTAGTATAAGTACTGATCAACAGTTAAGTACTGATTTATCCTGTTCACGTAAGATCTGAAAGCTAAACATAAAACATATTAGCCATGACATTATCAAATATATCTAACAATATGGAAAAGATGATCTTGCTCTGACTTCAAGAAAAGTTCTTAAAACAACCTCTGACATGGCTCAAGTTGTTCAGAGTCAAGAAATTGTAAGTTCTGATATTCAGAAGAAGCAAGTAACCTCTGACAGAGCTCAAGTTAACTTGATATCAGAAAATAGATCAAAGACACTCCTACCATGATTCACTAAAGCAAAACAGACTCAATCTTTGAAGACTACTGCAAGTGGTTTTGAAGCAAGAGTAGTTACTGGAAAGGAAGCTAGAGATAAAACTGGATTGGGAAGTACTGATGAAAGAAGAGTACACAACACTACCAATGATCCAACTTCCTTGAGTGAACCAGGTATTGGAGCAACTCCTGAGAGATTGAATCAACTGGAATCTATACAGATGGTTTACCATACCTACTTGAAAGAATACATCATGTTGTATTTCATGACAGATGGTAGGGTTTATCATATAAGACAAAATGCCATTCCTTTGAAGTATTTTGAAGAATTGGAGCATGTACTTTTCTTACTTCAAGTGGATGACAGAATAACAAAGACTGCTGCAAACTACTTAAAAGAACAGATTCAGAGACAGAAAAGGCTTTATTCTGTTAAGTCTGACAGCATATATGTTCCAAAGTACAGAGATCACAATGGTGATATTGTTGATATGAAGCCTAATACTGCACAGATCAGGACGTATCTTGGTATTAAGGGACTTGAATTCAATCTTGAGTCTGACAAAGCTTATGTCATAAGACTAGATCAGGAGTTGAGAAAAGCAAAGATTAATGATCTCAGAGCTGCAATCTTTCAAACTGGTGAAGATACTGCAGAGCTTAAAGGTGTTAAAAGGAGAATGATTGATGAACTAAGATATGCTGAGAAATGTTTGTTGAAGAACTATCTCAGAACAACTCCTGACATCAGAGAGATCAGAAAATGAAGAAGCCAAGTCGAAGATCTACAACTGCTTAAATTCTGATATTTATACAGATTGAAGTTATTATCAGAAGTTGAAATTGGTAAAAACTTTAAGGACTGTAAGTTGTAGTTATCTAGTCTATTTCTCATGCATTTGTACTTAATGTTTTTGACATCATCAAATATCTGTTAAACTTGTATATTTTGTTAATTTACAAGTTGGGGGAGATTGTTAGATATATTTGATAATGTCATGGCTAATATGTTTTATGTTTAGCTTTCAGATCTTACGTGAACAGGATAAATCAGTACTTAACTGTTGATCAGTACTTATACTGGAAGTCAGGACTTAAGGATATCAGTACTTATATTATCAGGAGATAATCATCAGAAGATAGATATCAGAACTTAAGTGTTGAAGGACAATCAGATAAGGACAGTAGCTGATTAAAGGAAAGAAGATCGAGATAAACATAAGAAGAGATATGCATGAAGAAGGAATTCCGTGAAGAATGGAATACTTGGAAGAAAAGATATATGATTGATATATTTTATGAAGCAGAATTATATTCCATATCAATTAGCGATTATCTTGTAACTGTGTAGTATATAAACACAGACATAGGGTTTACACTATAAGTGTTATCATTATTAGAAAAGATTATTCATTGTAACCCTAGCAGCTCTCGTGATATTTGTTCATCACTGAGAGGTAACAGTTCCATACTGTAACAGAGTTTATTGTTTCAATAAAATTTGTTTTCTGTTACTTAAGATCTTAAAGTTCGATTTGAGTGTACTATACACTGTATTCACCCCCTCTACAGTGTGTGTGTGACCTAACACTTTACCTTGTTCAAATTTCTTATCTCTTTCAGCTTATGCTTAAGCTGCTTCTTGGTCATTAAGCCTATGTTTACTTCAGTTGGTTTATCCTGTTTTAATTTGTCAGAAGTTAACTTTTCTTTTACTTCTGTCTTAGAATCTTTCATCTTTTCAGAATCAGACATAACAGTTTTTGCTACAAATTGAACAGGATTTACCTTTGGCTTAGTAGTCTATTTAACAACAATTGGCTCAATTTGCACAGTTCCTTTCTCACTTTTATCATCTCTATAACCTAAGCCCTCTTTCCAGTTTCCACTACTTAGTAAATTCTAAGTTGTTCTGCCAGAGTTAGTCCAAGTTCTGATGATCTCTCTTTCCTTTTTCTAAATCAGTTTTTAGAGATTCATTTAATTTTAGCACTTCATCTCTCACATACAAAGCCTCATCTCTTTCTTTCTTAGTTTGATGAAAAAAAACTAACTCCTTTTCTAAATAGTCATTTCTGTTTTTAAGAGCAAGACTTTCAGATGTTAATCTTTCACATGTTAATGTCTGATCTCTAAAACTAATGAACATAGTTTTAAGGTATAATCTCAACTCAGTAATATCATCAGTATGAAAAGCAAAGGTTGTTTGAGGTACCTTCAATTCAGCAGTGTCAGTACTGCTATCAGCATTTACCATCAAGGCATAGTTCACCTCATCTTCAGAATCTGAAGTGTCTGTCCAGATTTTCTTCTTTATGACAAGTGCCTTGCCTTTATCACTTTTTCATTTCTTACATTCAGGAGATATGTGGCCTCTTTCACCATAATTGTAGCATTTGACATTTGAGTTGTCTCCTCTGTCAGACTTTCCTCCTTTGCCTTCAGACTTTTTGAACCCTTTCTTATCAGAACTTCCACATTTCCTGGAAAACTTCTTGCCCTTTCTGAATTTCTTGTAAGCTATCTTTGTGATACCCTTCACCATAAGAGCACACAGTTGCATCATCTCTGCATCAACATCAACTTCAGATAAACTTTCAGTTTCTGAATCATCATCATCAGAATTTGATGACTCTGAATCAGACTTTATGATGAGAGTCTTTCCTTTGCCCTTCTTTGAGACAACAACTTTAGGAGACTCCTCCTCAGCTTTAAGAGCAACTGTCCTTGACTTTCTTCCATACCTCTTGCTCCTTTGATCCATCTCAAGTTCATTAGTCTTGAGCATACCATAAATTTCATCAAGAGTAGTTTCAGTAAGGTCATAGTTGTCTCTTATGGTAGTAGGCTTCAAATCCCAATTTTCAGGAAGAACTAAAAGGAATTTTAGATTTGAATCTTCAAGATCATATTTCTTGTCCACCAGTGACAGATCATTCAAGAGTTTGATAAACCTGTCATATAAATCAGTTAATGACTCATCAGCTTTTGAGTCAAAATGTTAATACTCATGAGTGAGTATAGTCCTCATGTTCTTTTTGATTGCATCAGTTCCCTGGCATCTTGTCTCCAAAGAATCTCATATCTCCTTTGCAGTCTTGCATTCAATTACCCTATTTGACATGACATTATCAATTACACTATGCAGCAAATGCCTTACCCTTGCATCCTTGGCAATAGATGAGATATCTTCAGGTGTGTATTCATTTCTCTCCTTTGGTATGGTCTCTGCTGGTTGATCAGCAACTGCAACAGAGAGCTTGGTAGGCTTATATGGTCCTTCATTAATTCTGTCAAGGTATTCTGGATCTGTAGCTTCCAGAAATATAGCCATTTTCACTTTCCATATGGGATACTCAGAAAGTCTGAGTATGGGAACCCTAATAGTCTCATATCGACTGTGGGTTTGAGTGTTTTGAGTTTCTTAAGTTTTGGTGGGCTTAGTTGGGGTTTTTGTTTCTTTAGACATGATTGTTTGGATCTTTACTGTATGTGTGTTAACGGGAAAAGCTCTAATACCACTTGATAGGTCATACAATACTATAGAAGGGGGTTGAATATAGTGTTTATACAATCAAATCGATTTCAACACAAGTATGTAACAAAGATCAAGTATATTCAAATAAACTCTGTTATAATAGAACTGTTGTTCTCTCTCAGTGATGAACAATATCACTAAGAGCTGCTAGGTTACAATAAATAATGTTTCTCGATAATGATAACACATATAGTGTAAACCCTAAGCTGTGTTTATATAGTACACAGTTACAAGATATATTCTAATTGATATGGAATATAATTCTGTCTCCTAAAATATATCAATCAGATATCTTCTACAAGTCTTCTAGTCCTCTAACTCTTCATGCATATCTTCTTTTGTTTTAGTCCGGATATTCTCCCGTAAATCAGCCGCATTCCTTATCTGAAGTCTTCCCGCACTTAAGTTCTGATATACATCTTCTGACAACTTAAGTTCTGATATTAAGTTCTGACTTCAGTAAGTTCTAATTTCCAGTAAGTCCTGATATGTCTTGTTGTTAAGTTTTGAAAACTAAACACAAATTAGATTAGACATGACATCTCAAATATATCTAACACTCTAGGTGGTAGATTTCTATCTTTGGGCTAGGAAATGTTTAAGAAGAGATAGTTGGGCTTTCAAGAATCAAGGTTCAAGATAAGGCGAAAGCCGACATTCATCACAAATCATCAACAGGATCTCAAGGATCTTTCAAATGGAAAGCGAGAATCTTTTCAACTCTGAGAATCAATTATATGATTGATAAAAATATCAAAATAAGAATCAGGGTTCACAAGTTGTATGCTAATCAATATCACAATCAACTCTTTTCAAAACATTATAAGCCATTTCATTATCAAATAAGCAATTTGCTAAAGCAATGTATTCAATATCCTTTATAAAGTGATAGGGAACCCTTGATTGGACTACTTCAACTTTCAATTAAAAATAATAATACGGGTGATCAGCCCGTACCGACCTCCATCTGGTCGTTAAGGTACCTATGACATAATTTCAGCCTTAAATTGGACTAGCCCCGCTAGTCTCTTATTTGACTGGACTAGTCCCACTAGTCTCTTACGTCTCAATCCAATCCATCAGGAATTCATTTGGAAAACCTTTTGTTGGAAAAGAAAAGTTATACTAAGTTCATTTTAACATTACCAAGAATATGAAATTATTCAGACTCTTTCAAGTCAAAACTCATTCTTAAGTTCAATTTCAAGAATTCAAATAAAGTGAATGAATCAAAGGTAAGCAAAGTTCAATGCTAAGGATCTTGATCAAATGATCACAAGATATACAAGTTAGGGAATCAAAACAGTTCCAAGGATCATCATGGAATAAGGTAAACAAAGGAATGAAGGATCATTACGCAAGGGGGTTCATAAAGGTTCTTATAGGATTTACAAGAGTTCAGGGTATCAACATGTGATCGGGATATGAATAAAAAGGTTACTATAAGGGTTTGAACAATAATCATATCAAGTTATTACAAAAACAATAATAGGGGTTTCTCAAGAATCAATAACAGGTTTATCACAATTGCAATAAAAAGCCTCTAGTTAATCATGGCATCATCAATATCCTCTCTATAATCAAATTATACGAGTAGGCAGAGTTACTTGCCTGAATTCGCTTTCCTGTTTCACAAGGGTTGAAATACTGCCACCTAGTACACATTTCCCTTTCCGAGCCTGAATGCCCTCACACTCCGAATCTACAATCCAAAAATCAAAACCCTAATTAGATTCCCATTCGACGTTCCCGGAACGCTTAACAATTTCCCTTTATCGTAATACCGTAAGAGTACATATACTCAATCATAAACACAAAGCACGTTTATACCATAACTCGTAAACTTTAACCAAATAGTCATCGAATCACATATTACGACGCAATTACGACACATAGCATATAATCCTTGTATTCAA
Source organism: Apium graveolens (assembly GCF_009905375.1). Classification (NCBI taxonomy): domain Eukaryota; kingdom Viridiplantae; phylum Streptophyta; class Magnoliopsida; order Apiales; family Apiaceae; genus Apium; species Apium graveolens. Next base: position 133,994,434 of record NC_133652.1, on the reverse strand, counting down.
ACTCTATACTCGAGTTATAATAATAATTATACAATCTCATATCAAGACGACTCAATCCTTCCTTTTATTCCATTTAATTCGAACCAAAGCCACCAAATAAACCAAATAATTCTTAGTAATCTTACATGCATTCACTTAGTGAATCCCTAGGATCAATTCAACCACTTTTATTAGAGATAAATCCTTTTACAACTATGATCCATTCGGCTTTATCATAAAACACAAGCAAGAAATCAAACGATTCTTTTAAATCTTAATTTTACCAAATACAACATCATTCCTTAACATGCATCCATTATTTATTCAATTTAAACCTTAATTCAACATTATAACTCATGGAAACATATGAACAAAACCTTGAGCACATAAATCATCTTAATTTCTTATAAACTCGAATTATACTATCCGAATTTCCCCAAAAACATCACATGCAAACATCAATTTGATCTTTATTCCATCAATCTAACTAACTACATCATGATCTCTAGTGACAACTACCATAAGATCAAGCTACTACATGCATGCATCATTTTAAATCTTTAAACCACATCTCAATCTAATTTCTAAAATCAATCAACAACAAATCGTTCTTATCAACAAAAATTCAACTTAATCCTTTTAAAAAAATCAAGAACCATTCGGGTTTTAAAAGAAACATCACATGCAACTTTTGAAAATCAAGTTTTAAGAATCTAGAGTTCAGTTTATGCATCATTACTCACCACCGATTCACCAGAGTTCATCACCGGTGGCGGTGATTTCATGGTGGTGCTCCCATTCGGGGGTTTCCAACCTTGAACCTCCAATTTTCACCTCAAAAACACAACTAACACATGCAATACACAATCATCACTGAAATCATAGAAATTCAAGTTGATCATTCAAAAGAAGCCAATAATCCGGCCTTCGGTTCATCACCGAATCCAAACACACACACACACACACTCGCATGCAAGCACCTACACTCACATGCACATGATTTAGAGCTCACATATGAATTATAAATGAAGTTTCATGGAGGAATTCATAGAGATCGATGGAGAAAGAGAGTTGTACTGAGAGGAAAAGAGAGAGAGAGAGACTTCGGAGTGAGAGAGAAAAGAGAGAGTTGAGAGAAAGTGAGAGAAGAGAGACAGTAGAGCCGGGTGAAAGAAAAAGAAAGGGGAGGGGAAAGATTATATATATATATATATATATATATATAGAATTGGCAAGGGTAATATGGTCATTGCACCACACTTTGATTTTCCTTTTTCTCTTTTCTTTTATTCTCAATCTAAAAATGAATTCTAAATAATGAATAACTCTCTCAAAAAAGATGAGAATGAAAAGAATAATAATTTTAGAATAAAGATCTCGAAATTAGCTTTTCAGCCATATTTTTAAAATAATTTTTGAGCGTACGGTGGATTTATTACGAGTTTTACAAGATTGCGCTCAGAACAGAATTATAACTCGATAATATCATTTTAAAAAACACTGATCACGAAATAAATCCATCTATCATTTTTATAAAGTCTTTAGGACTATTTTGAAGATAACACAACAACTTTCACACCTCGAACATACTCGGATAATTTTATAAAAACATTTAAAGGTCCAATAAACCTTAATTTAAATCAAATAAATCCCTTAAAATCATTTAAAATCATCCAGATCACGTAATCATGCATACAGACAGCAAACACATATATTCACACATCACAACTCATACTTGATCACAAAATTTTCCTTTTTATCATTACTTCCCTTTTTCGCGTAATGGGTCGCGTCCTGTCTAACGGCCCGACGCTGAGCGTTTTCAGACACGCTTCACAATCATTCTATTTATATCCACTGACACATCACTGGAATATAATACTCACTTAAACATTCCTATTTCACACAATAGCACATAGTTCACATTTAAACACTTTAATCCCTTTTAAGACAGGTTCCGTTCTATCTAATGGCCCGGCAACACAGCTTATCCCCTAAGCTGACTCGTCAAACTAGAACAGATCATTTTACGTTCCCAATTACTAATATACAATAAAGACAATTAACCAACAAAATCATTTATCCCTTAACTAATCACATAATTTATAATTACACCACAGACTTATACTTTATTCACTTAATCATGTCGCGAAATTTTCAGTCGTCACATATACTTTCGAATAATTTTAAAGAATACAGTGGTTACCGATTGAACATAAACAAACATTGATAGTCATCTGTAAATAGACCATTGATAATCATCTGTAAAAAACGATTCAAAATTGTCAATATTCATATGAAAAAATAAATCTAATACATGAATAATTAATCATCGCACATAAATATAAATTTAATACTGAAAAAAAAAAAAGAAGAAGAAGAAGAAAAAGAAGAAGAAGAAGAAGAAGAAGAAGAAGAAGAAGAAGGAGAAGAAGAAGAAGAAGAAGAAGAAGAATATATGAGATGATTAGTATTGCCCGTAAAAAATGGTGATTATGATGTATACAATTATTCATATTCATGTATATGGCCTGTAACAAAGAAAGAAGAGGAAGATAATGATTATCAAGAAAAGTAGTTATGATTTTTGAATTTGAATTACTGAATGTGGATCTGTAATTGATTGGGTATAAAAACAAATCTATTTTAATAATATGTTTGATCTTTTTAATACTGAAAATGGTTTTTTAATAATTATAAATACCATTTAAGATATGGATAGTCCATGGATCTTTACATATTTGTATAGAAATTAGTTAATTTATGAAAATGGCTCGACCCACTGGTGGGTCAAAATATTTACAAAAATATCTTTTTTGGTACAAATTTACAAAAATATCTTTTTTAGTACAAATTTTCAGATCTTTTCGCTAGTTATCATTAAGATATAATAGATTCAATAGAAATAAATAAACAAATATAATTATGAATTTAAATTGATCGGACAAAAAACCGGCCTACCAAATACCAAGACACCTACATTTCCGACTCAAAATGTCAGCCATGTCACTATCTTTGCGCTTAAATCACCTTCTTTCCCACCCATTTTCACCATCAACTAGAAATCCAATCTTTAATCCAACAAAGCCCACATTTTTAATCCCTCCAAAAAAATTCCCACATAAAAAACCCCTCAAAATCAGATCTTCAAATGGAGAATCAGAGCAATCATTTCCCATTATTCAAGAAAAACCCAAATGGGAAAAAATGGTTTCAGATGCAGCAAGTTTGTATCCTATTTATGTTACTCTTGGTGGAGTTGTTGCTTATGTTAGGCCTTGTACATTTTCTTGGTTTATAGAGAAGGCTCCCACTTCTTATAGTTTGGGACTTGGATTCATAATGCTTTCAATGGGCCTTACTTTAGAGCTTAAAGATTTGATCAATTTGTTCTTGCAAAATTCTTTTGCTGTGAGTTTGTAATGATGCTTGTTGTTTCTGTAATTTATTGGTTTTAGTAATTTAGCTGTGTCGATAAAGGGTTTTTGGGTCTTCGGAAACAACCTCTCCACTCGTAGGAGTAGAATTTTGACATGTTTACCCGGGGATAGATGGTTTTTGAGCTTTTGTTGGGAAAAAGATTCAAGCTTTTGTTTTGATGTTTATTATATTTTTAATTTTTAATAATAATTGATGAGTTGAATAATTTACTCCTTGGCAGATATTATTTGGATGCCTAGCTCAGTATACAATAATGCCAGTTTTGGGGCTTGCTATTAGCAAGATATTACGTTTGTCGCCATCGCTTTCTGCTGGTTTGATATTGCTTTCTTGTTGTCCTGGTGGTACTGCCTCCAATGTGGTAATAATGTCTCTTATTGAGAATGGTTTTTAATTTAAGTATGTCAGTATTATGCTTTCTAGCCACATATTACTTTCAGTTAGCGTATGTTTGGTTTCACCAATGACAAGCTTAATTATCTTTGCCTTGTGCATATTCATCTGGGATCAATAAGTACATGGATATGTGTTTACTCTGGCTAATCATGTATTCTGTCTTGTATTAATAGCATTCCTTCATGACAAGAAAATACACAAGATACAAGTTGGTCATATTCTGATATCATATTTACATTGTTTGTTTATGTTTTAAAAGTAAAGGTTATAGTTGGTGAATAAGACCCCTGTATCAGAGGGTCTATGGAAGTTCTTGATGTACTTGTGACCTAGGTGATAACAAGTAGACACTAGACCAGCGATGCTAAGTACAAATTCGTTGGTTATGGAGTTCAAGTTTTATTTTGTAGTTAAGTGCATGTTATATTTTGTATTTAAAGTTGACATAATGCATATGAGGAGATAATCAATACATATTTTTGATGTATATGTTGATTATGGATTATAATCTACAGCTACACAACCTACACTATTACGCACAATATTTAGGATAATATATAAGATGTATGCGTAAGCTAATATCCTATAAAAAAGCCAGTTTTTCTTGCTGTTGACGTGAGTATTTTTTTGAGTTGTAATTGTCAAAAATCAACATATTTTTTTAGTAATTAAAATCACATTCACTTGCAGACATATCCTTAACCCGCTGCCAGATTCTCGAGGATGTACAACGGACATATACTTTATAGAATGAATTGAAGATTATCGATGACTATATACTATCCTTGACTATTATATTATTGTTTCAATCCACCTTGGATATGGTCGGACATGGTTTGAGCAAAGTCTGTTAATGATTAGTTGTTGTTGTGAGTTTTATTCACATTAGTCCATTTATGGTATATTCAATGCATACCAATAGTCCAATATATATTTCCTTACAAATTCACCAGTTACATTTGAATTATTGCTTATTTTTATTAAGTATTTTTTTCTATCAGGTTTCATGTATTGTTATTTTAGAACAACATAGCAGCTTAGTCATATTATTTTTTACTTTCTGACAATGCACCATTTGATCAATGGTAGGATTCTTGCACGATAATTTTTACCTGTGCATTACCAAACATAAAGCATTTGTTTGTGTTTATGTGATGGTCGTAGTTTAAATTTTCTCGAAATTATGTTTAACTAAAATCTTACTCAACAATTCATAATGATAATAGGCTTCTACATTACTTGTATTTTAAGGTTTTTACTTTTTTGGTTATTTATTCATTTATCTTTCTGTCTGGTAGTGTTACAGGTGACCTTAATTGCTCAAGGAGATGTTGCATTATCCATAGTTATGACTGTATGCACCACTCTTGGAGCAGTGCTGCTTACTCCTACTCTGACAAAGATACTGGTCGGAACTTATGTTCCTGTAGATGCTCTTAAACTTTCCATCAGCACTTTGCAGGTAAAGCAAATCTCTCCTAGCCGTTTGAGCAATTCTCTGCCATTTGTTAATAAATCGTTTGAAATTTCACTACAGGTGGTAGTTTTGCCGATTCTGTTAGGTTCTTATATGCAGAGCAAATTTCCTAAGGCTGTGAAACTTGTGACGCCTTTTTCTCCTCTATTCACTGTTTTGGCTGCCTCATTGCTGGCATGCAGGTGTTTTAATGTTTTATTATTAACGCGAGACTATTGATATCACATGCTCATTTTTAATTTGTAATCTTACACTTCTGAATCTGTTCATCCTATTTCAGTGTGTTTGCTGAAAATGTCGTTCATCTGAAATCGTCAATAGCGGGTGCATCTGTGTCATCTGACCTGTCTCCACTTCTTCGCTTAAAAACAATACTATCTAGTGAATTGGGAGTTACCGTACTTACAGTGCTGTTGCTTCATTTTGCTGGTTTTTTTGTCGGGTGAGACTAACCTGCTCTCATGTTTTGGTCCAGACGTGCTGTCATGTATTTCAATTATATGCACCAATGCAGAAAAACGAGACTCGCCTGCTCTCATGTTTTTTATCCAGACGTGCTGTGATGTTTTTTAATTACATGCACAATGCAAAAAACCAAGTACCTGGTACTTCGTAGTAGTTAACAATTTGATTCTTCTTCGTTCCCACAAGCTCAAGCAGCTCAAAATATGGTCAATTACTTGAGTAGAATTCCTCTTATAGGTCATACTCTGATGATACAGCGTTACATGGTTGTCTTCTTAGTATAATTGCTTAATTAACCAAGTTAACTTTTTCTGCATTAAGTTTTTTAATGATTTACTTGTAAGTACAAGATGTGGCCTGTCAGAAAGACGAATATATAATGCAATTAGGTTTCTGTGCAGGTATATATCAGCAACTGTTGCTGGGTTCAGAGAAACACAGAGGCGCGCTATATCAATTGAGGTGATACTACGGAAAGCAATGTTTGATTAGCTCAAGAATATAGTTATACTTGTTGGATGTGAGTTGTCGGAATATGAATTAGGAGCTGTTTATAAATCACTTTAAACCCTGATTAGAACTTGAAGTCGTAGAATATAAGAAGCTAGGTGCTTCTGATTGGAATTGCCCCTCATCGCTTCACCTTTTTGTAAAATAATGTTTAACAAGACAGGCTGGTGAGAATATTTTTTTTGGTAAAATTGACCATACATCTGTATTACTGGCATAAAATTAATTTACCCAAAAAAAATTAAAAATGCGTACAGTAACATGCTAGTACATATCTTCTTCTACTAATCCTTCTACATTGCAGGTCGGCATGCAAAATTCTTCCCTAGGCGTTGTTTTAGCAACCGCACATTTCAGTTCATCCATGGTTGCATTGCCTCCTGCAATATCTGCCGTGATAATGAATATAATGGGCAGCAGTTTGGGCTACTTCTGGAGATGCATTCATCCTGCTAATTTAAGCACTAGTTCTACAGTTGGTAATAATTAGCGACTGAAGAATTTTTTGTGTAAGCAAGATTGTTTTACCTCAACTACTGCAGTTGTATATCTTTTGTCCAGCGTAGCTAATAGTGATCATTTTGATTTTATTGGTAGCTCTAGGGAGTCCAAAATAAAAGTTTAGAAATGATATCGACAATTCTATAGAAAATATGGAAATGGAGGACTGTTTTTTTGAACTATAGTGGGCAACTACTAATTATCTGTCTGATCAGACAATAAGAATTCTTGTTTATTGTATTAACTTATTGTCATCTTGTTAAGATGGCATCAATTCTAAACAAAAGAATGTTACCCAACAATTATCACCTCTCTCCGCCCTTTTTATAGTCTTTCTCCTTGTATAAGTTATTTATCAGTTTAACGAAGCTTGAAAATAATCGCAAATACATTACTGTTATGTTGCGTCCATATTTTTTAGTACTTTTGGAGTTGCCGGTATGTTTGTGACTTAGTCGCACAGTTGCTGAATACATGTTAAAGAGTTGTAGATAGAAACAGCCAAACAGGCATAACCAGATGCGTTTTGACATCCAAGTAGAAAAGATGTTGAAATGGATGGACTATTGTCCACTGTCATGTCGTATATATGCTAAGTCTCCATTTTCATTTTTTGTAAGAAATTACTAGTTTTTTCAATTCAAGCACATGCAAAATTAAAAAAAAATAAGATTGTAAAATCAGCCGTCCAGAGAACATACATATATGTTGTTATCAGTTGAATATTATATAGAAAATCACTTGTTTTTAGTTTTGATTCTTAGGGTACCTAACAAATGGTCGAGTCATTACAAAACAGAAAACGATCCTCTCTAGAAACCATCGTAGAGACTCCCTCCATTTGTTTCCCTTTTCTCTACATATTTATACAAGTCAGCTGTGCGAGTTCATAGTTTCTGTACAACCTTTTAAGAGTTCTCTTCCTCTATAAAGATTGTATCGCGATTGAAATATAAATCTGAAATGTCTCAGATCATTTCGTCAGCTTCAAAAGATTGTATCAATACTGAGAAATATGATCTTTCAGGTGATATGGGTATTTCTGATGATCGAAAGGATGTTTCTAGTGATGAATCCAACCTTGGATTGTTCAGAAAATGTGTGTTGAATAAAGGCCAACAAAGTAAAGGCAAACGAGTTGAAGAAGAAGCGTCTGAGTCTATCAGAAATCAATTAAGGTTTTCTGGCATGCACCCTCAACAGTTTGCCTATACTTCTCGACCTTCAACTCTGCTCGAGAAGCACTTGCTTCCTGTACTCGAGTAAGCATATATCATCTTTCCTTTACAAGTGATAGTGTATATGCACGTTTTGTTAATCGTCCTGTAAAATCCATCAAAATTATAAATTAAGCAACAAGATTATAGTTTGCACTTCTCAACATACAGTTTATAATTCACACAAATCAAATGATTTGTTAGACGACCAACGCTCCCAAAATTGACCACTAAATGTATTCTATACTTGTAAGATGATCCTCATTTGCACGAGCTTTATCAAACTTACCAAGGAGAGACAAACAAACAAACGTCTCGATATTTAGGGTACAGGGTTTAAACATCGACAAGCTATAAAACCTAAAAGCATTTTTGATTTCTAGTATGATTCACCAAAATTTGGTAACATTACAAGTGCAATTTATTAATTTATAATTTGGGTGTGAATGTTTTTTGCATATACATGTATCTGAGACATTGTATACAGGTCTAGCGCCAAGTTACCAACCTCATCCGGTAAAAGTAAAACTTCAAATCCGCAGCTAACAATTTTCTATAATGGTGCAATCAACGTATACGATAATGTCTCTGCTGATCAGGTATTGTATTGATTTCCTCACTTCAATTCTGGTGACTCGTGATAATTTGCTTTTGCATAATCACATACACATTAATCGTTGTGAACTCAGTAAAATATACTCCAGTTCTCTTCTCTATGTTTAAACTTGCCTATACTAGCTTACTAACGACTTATTTTTAGGCACAAGCCATTTTTGTTTTAGCAGGTGGTGCAACTGTATCCCCTCCAGTTGTGACAAATAAACCAAAAGCGGATGTTGCAAAACCTCAAAAAGTGCATCAGCCAGATACCACACTCTCTATTTGCAACTTGCAAACAGGCATATTACTGAAACTAATTGAATTGTTCTTAAATTAATTTATGAGAAACTGTAAAACAGAATTCTTATTCATGGTCATGTTTTGTCAACTGACTGCAGCAGACCTTCCACTGGCAAGAACAATTTCACTCCAACATTTCCTTGAAAAGCGTCGCAAAAGGTACTCACTCACATATTCCGAATCACATACATGTTCTAGCTATTTGATTGTTATTCTTAAATCAAATTACATGTTCTATTGTGCAGGATAATGAACAAATCTCCGTACCCTGCACCCTGTAGTAGTACTACTCAACCTGATGTTGACAAAGAACTTACTCAAATGAAGCTAAACTTAAACAACATTGGTGAATCAAATGAAGAAAAAAGCCTCTCAAATTTCCCCTTTCCTTCCAGGGGATACTTTTTTCCCATTTCAACTAACAAGCGTTGTTAATGATGATTAATATATATGACTGAAGACGTTTAAATATGTTGAAGCATTTTATCTGGAATGAGTATGCTTGTTTTTTTCCTAATTAGTGGTGAAATTAGCTTCAGACTTTCAAACAGTATAGTCAGGCATAATAACATCAAAGCTTACGAAAATCAGAATACGATATCAGTTTCTCTCTCGATAACCGTGCTGCGATGTTGTGTACTGAATTCAACCTTGCTTAATATCACAAATTTGCAGTAACGGCTAGGGTGTGCAATTATGATCTTGTAATCTCAGTCCTTAATAGTGTTTTTGGTTACATGACACTCTATTTCAACCAGAAAGCTAGCATAAATTTTGGGCAAATTTCCGAATTTGTTATTGTAAATGCTAATTATCTTTGAGTAGTTATTTGGAACTCATCAATCATTGTTACAGATTATACTAGTAACTTGGATCCCAAAAGTGTTGAATTGTAATTGATATATGGTCATGTTCCCTAACAATCACTCTCCTGGCCGTTGGATTCACTAGTTATTGGGAACTCATCAATCATTATTACAGATTATACTAGTAACTTGGATTGCAAAAGTGTTGAATTGTAATTGATATAGGTCATGTTCCCTGAGAATCGTGTGTCAGGGAACCCTTAACCAACACTCTCCTGGTCGTTGGATCGTGAATCCAACGGCCAGGATTTTTTTAAAAAAAAATTTCGTTCTGTGCTTTTTTTTAGCGGAACGGAGAGGTTCCGCGCTTTTTTATAACGGAACGCCTCTCCGTTCCGCTAAAAAAAACGCGGAATGGCCAGAGACTTATAAAAGGTCGTGTTTACATACAGTTCCTTACACAAACACAACCACCATCTGATCTGATTTTTTTGTTCATTCTGGTCTGTCATTCTTCTTTAAACCATTTCATTAGTGATCTCTGTTCTTGAAACACCAAAGACTTAACCAAAGTTTTAACCAACCCCGCCTCCCTCACCTCCAAACTCTGATGCTCCAACGCCAACCTATAATACATAAACGCAAGACAATCCTTAGGACTCTTATAATCAAAACTCTCTCACCCCTTCTCCTTCTTCCTCCTCGGATAATCCTTAATCGCCCTCGCCAACTCCACCGCGCACTTAACATCAAATCTCTCCCGCACAATCAACTTTGTATTATTCATTTACACTACTAAAAATATGGGATCAGACATCGGTTCTGAACCAATGTTAAAAAAAACTGAATCGATGTCTTCGCGTGTGATGTTAAATGTCATCAGCCTTTGACATCGGTTCACAGCCGATGTCTATTACAGTGCTATACATCGGTTTTAAGAATAATTCTGATGTCTTTGCAACAAATTTCAGCTTATATTACAGTATTTCTAGGTGAATATGAGTATATTATGGGGTAATTATCCATTAAAACATGAAACCTACAAGCTCTAAAAGATATTTTTTTAAAAATCTTTCAAACAAACCGATGTGAAAATCTAGATCAGACATCGGTTATGTTGTCTGACCGATGTGAAATGGTCCATCAGACATCGGGTACTTTTATCAACCGATGTAAAATAATGGGTTAGACATCGGTTTCGTTCATTTGGTGATGTTAAATCCTTTTGTTTAACATCAGTGTTTTTTTCTAACCGATGTTTAATCTTTAATATTGTAAAATTTAAGACATCAGCTATTGAAAATTCGATGTTATTTGGCTTAAAATACATTGATTTTTTTTACAAAACCGATGTCAAATGACTATTTGACATTGGTTTTTGTAGTTCTTTTTCTTTTAATATTGTTTCACCTGATGTCTTTTGTTCATTTTTACATCGGTTTTAAATTACCATTCTGATGTTAATGTACTGTAAATTGCATATGCCATCCTGGTACTATTAATAGCCCAGGGAACCAATTGCATTTTCAACCAGAAAAATACCAACAATATGCAATACATCCAACCAAATTTGTAAAAACATAGAGGTATACATTGATACCAAATTTACTAACATTCAATCAAACAAGAGCTCAATTCGGACATTACATTCCAATTCTAAAATAAACATCCCAACTAAAAACAATAAAACCCAAATTCTCTAGTTATTACATCCAACATTCTAAACATGTTTGACTAGTTAATATGTACCACTTGTCAAATTTTGACAATTCCAAACATAAATCAGAATGATGGATGTAATTGTCACCAAACATCCCTTAATTAACCACCAACCACCAGCAAGCACAATATCAATTCACATAGTTCAGAGGAAAGCTATATATATAGATACTTATCATTTTTACATCTTGTCTTGGATAAATTCAAGCACCTCCATCCGCATCTCATCCAGCTCCTGCCTTGTGTAGGACTTTCGAGTTTTGGCTGCCCACTATAAAACACACGTAAAAATTAGCAACCAGAATATTATTAACCAGAATTGCCATATGTATAATTAAAAATAAACAGAACCAACTATTTATAATTTAACCAGAAGAGGACCTTTTCTATATTTAATCGTAATTTTCTTCGTTAATCCGAAACTATACCAGATAGTTCCTTATCACTAATAAAAACAAGATCCATCTGGAAATCACTAATAATAAAAACTGATAATAAAAATGGCACTCATATTTATCTGTTCTGAAAAACTACACAAAAAAATTCTACATGCCATCTATCGGAAATGATTTGCATATATACCTTGGTAGTAAAAGATAGCTCCTTATCAACAATGATATCTTTCATGTATCGCATTATAACATAGCCACATTCAACCCCTCCTGGTTGTTTGGGAGATCCCTGTTACAATATAAAATCTGAATTAGCACCAGAAATTAATTAAAATTACAAAGTGATAAAAAAATACAAAAAACTTACAAGAAGATTCTTTATCTGAGGAGCTTTATTTCCACTTCCAGTTTGAGCATTGTAGGATTTCATCGCTCTACATTGCAGAACAACAATAATATACATGATTAGTTTTCAAAAGGGAGAATATTTACTATATATATATATTTATATATAGTAATTAACATAAATATATTACTCTGTTAATGATTTTTCCAACTCGTCAAAATGTGTTGGATGTGGCAGAGGGTTCAGAATATAAATGTCGCCATCCCAAATTACAACCAAAATCCAGTGGCAACTATGTTTATAAAAAAGAAAAAAGAAAAACACAAGTCATAAATTTTAAAAAAACTACCTAAATATATTAATTTGTAAAAGCATGTCTAAATTAAAAATACTTACTTATGATTATGTGGCATGAAGTACATGCGATAGGGACTACTCTCTTTCAACCGATTAACAAAATAAGAATGAAAAGATTTGTTCAACGTAAATGTAGCTCCTGGATCGAAAAATTCATATAAGACCACATCATCATTCTTCCTCTCAATCTTAATCAGTCTTTGCAAGAGCCTACCAGGGAGTGAATTATATTACTTATAATATCCGTATAAAACATAAATATTGAATATGTAACGATAAAAAATTAACTTACGCCATATAAGCAGATATTGCAGCTTGGCCAATCATATCGAACTCCAACAATGCTTTCACATTTTCATGCAATATATAAATTATTTTCTCAGTCCCAAACACGTCTGAATCACACGGAATTGGTATTGACTCCCCAGTGGCTTTCATGAAGACTGCAGCATGTTTGTATAACACCTTGTACTGCTTTGGCACATTCTTGTTTAGCTTCATTTTTCTATAATCATCTTGAAGTTTCTGCAACTCATCTTTCCGCTTAGACTGTCCCTGCAACACTTCCTTTTTCTTTTTCTACACAGAATTAAATAAAACAAGAATAATCGGTTATTATTGACATAACTACTATAGAATGCAACAATCAATTCAGAGTATATTGACATAATTTTTATATAACATACCGCCACAGTTGGGTAGATGATCAATTCACGAGGCCATGCTACGTGAGAGCCAACTGCTTGGCGTACAACCTCAATTTCACCAGGTATGGGCACTGGAACCGACGCCTCTGGCTGGATGTGTCCGTCAACCGACACACGAACATGTCCGGGCTTTAGAGGCACTCCGTGTACTGAAACATTCATCTCTTCGTGATCATCAAAAACTGTTCCAAAAGCAACCTTGTTCTCTATGCAATCCAGTGCAAGCTCACATGACTGTGGACCCTACATTATAGTGAGGGATCAATTTAATTTTATTGCATAAATCCCAAGTCCGTAGGCAATTATCTAGTAGGTCTTAATAATATTTTACCTTCTTTCCGCTCCGAGGAGAGGGGTCAAAACCAACAAAGTCTTCATCATTTACCAACAACTGTTTGGCACTCAGCGGTTTAACAGCAACTCCAACATTCCGCTTATCAGCAGCTCCCTCTTTATTAACAGGTACTTGATAACTTGATTTGTCAGAGAACATAGGAGAGTGACCATTCGAAGCATTAACCAAGGCCTTAAGTTCAGCCATCTCCCGCTGATTTCTTTCCAACTGATCCAACAACTCTGCCTTGGTAATTTTAGTCTTTTTCGCTTTCGGCAAATTGAAGAATGCTGTTGGAGTGACAAAGCCGCCAACCCCTCGAACCCTTCCTGCGTGCTCAGGAGTTTGAAGTGCCGTAGTCAACACATCTTCTGTTCCATGTGGAACAAATTCACCCTTCTCCTTCATTTCAAGTAACTCAGCCTGTAAAATAAATACAAATAATTAGTGCATTATTTATGACGCAATTATCTTTGAAGGGAATGCAGTATTAAAAATATCACTTACAATTCTCGCATTTATTTCCGCTTGCTCTTCAGTAAGCTCATCAGGATTCTTTGGCATCCTAGCCTTCCACCAAAAAATTGCACGATCAGGTTTCTCTTTCTGCTTTAAGTTCCCTTTCTTTATCTGTTAAAAAAGAGAAAATGTTTAAACTCCCTTAAAACTTAGAATTACAAAGCCAAATAGATATGGTTCTTACTTCTTCTTCTCGCAAACCAATATACCCCTTCCTTGACAAGCGGTGATGATATTTCCGTTTACCCACTCTATTGCTCTGTAACTTACGTTGTTCCTGCACCAAAATAAATTAGTAAAAATTAATAAATATTATTTAACCAAAATCTATTTAATCATTTAGCAAGTAAAATGGCAATCCTGTATATTTTATTAGTAGAATATATTCATACCAGCCATTTGGGGCTCGTCCTCTCTGCAACAAATTTCTTCCAAGGTTCTTTACCAACAAACGCATACTTCTTCGGAGGCTTCATCAATTTCTTCTTTTTTCCAATAAATGGCATCACATATTTTGCAGTTAAATCAGCTTTAAACTGCCTCCATTTTTCACCTGTCGATTGTATCACAAGCTTCTCACTTTCTGGGGCAATTTTGAATGTGTCCTAAAGAGCCACATAATATAAATTAGCCACATAATTTACAGTCACAATTTAAATAAAATGAAGAATTTAACAAGGGATATAATTTACCTGGACATCATCCCATAATTTTGCTTTTAGATCACAATCCACTTTTGGCCAGTTTTCAGTGTCGATTGGAATCATTGTCCTTGCGAGCATTCCTATGTAAGACTGTAAAGTAGGCCTGGTATTTCCGATGGGAACTCCAAAATCATTGTATCTAACTTTAAATTTCTTTCCCCGAGCTTTCTTCACCACTACTTTGTGAAGAGCTGAAACACCACGCGCACCTCCTAGCCTTTTTTTTGCAGATTCAGAAGTGGTCATCGTTTCTTCACCACTACTTTGAGTTTGATATTGTGGAGGGACTTGAACCAACTTATCATTACAAGTCTCTGAAGTTTTGACATCAGGAACAATCTCATCCTCAACCTTTTCAGAGTTATTCTTCCTGTCATTTTCTTCGAAAATTACTTTCTTGGCTTTTTGCTTCTTTGCCATTTTGCTCCCTTAGTCTGCATTAAATTGAATAATAAAGCCATCAGTTGAACAATATATTTTCAGTCCGTCATTAATTACAGTCAAGCATAAATAATAAATTGTAAAATCAGCAAGTACGAATACAACTATACAAGAACAATAATTTACCTAAACTGCAATCAGTAATTAATCACATCTGAAATAACTCTAAAGCATTTTATAGAAGTACAATTAAATAATGCAAAATAATTAAAGAAAAAATAATGCCATCAATCAGTAATTATGGATGAATTACTTATATGATTATAACAATGCAAAACAAAAGAAAAAAAAATTTAACAATATATTTTACACATTATAACATAATTAAAGGCAAATATATATGGTTCATTCAGTCATCCAAATTCCCATTTAGATATATATTTTACATAAAGCTACATCATCAGTCAGTAACGACATTAGGTGCAGGAGTTTTAGTAGCAGTATTTTTTAATCCAAATTCCCTCAACATTAGGTCTAGCAGTATGAGCGACATCATTAGTAGTGACATCAGTTGCGGGGATTTCAGTACAGAATGGGGGATGTTCCATGATCGTGTCTCCTAAGTCATATTCATTATACAATTCATGGTAGTCTCGAGTTGTGGAGGACAGAACAATAGACCAGGTAGCATCAACGGGATCTTCAAGGTAAAATGCTTGACTTGGTCAATAGAAACATATTTATCTTTTTTGTGACCTTGTCGACTAAAATCCACAAGTGTGAACCCAAGATCATCAACCCTTATTCCTTTATCATTACTTGCCCATTTACACAGGAACAAGGGAGCTTTGAATGCATGGTAGTCTAATTCCCATATCTCTTGTATGATACCGTAAAATGTCAAATCATTTTCTACGGGGTTCAAGTCCTTGGCACTAGAAACCTGGACCGCTTTAGCATGACAGACACCCCGCTGTTTTGAACAACGCGTATGTCATCTCGTTCCTTTGTAAAATCTTGCACTCCATTCACTAGATAACCTTGATAAGTTAGTACTGAAAATGATGGCTTGGCAACGAGCCATCTTATCGTATCTGAAACACCTTTGTTATTCTCCCTTAGTTCATCATTCACCTACAGATATGATAAGAAATTTTAAATCCTAAATAGCTAATAGTCGTCATTACACTACAGATCAAAGAACCTAATACAACACTGACTTTGTTTTGAAACCAATCAGCAAAGAGCCGATTGTGCTCTCTCATGAGCCAATGTAAGCTTTTCCTTTTCCCTCGGTGAATTTCTTCAAGATATTCCTTATGCATTCTGAAAAATGCATATGGAATGATATATTAAAGACACATTACAAGACTAATTACTGGATAATGAGGAATTGAAAACAACAAACTGCATAAACTCACATAATATATGGAAACACTTCAGCGTTGTTTAAAAGGACATGTAGATGTGCTTCATCTCGCTCCTTCTCTTCCACTGATTTTATTATCACAACGGATAATGGACCTGATATCTTATTATCTTGGTCCTTTGGAAGACCGGCAGTGAAGTAATTCTGACTAAGAAACTCGGTGCAGAATTCTACGGACTCTTCTCCAAGGTAAGTCTCTGCCATACAACCTTCGGGATAATAACGGTTTCGAACATAACTCTTTAGTACTTTATTAAACCGTTCAAACGCATACATCCACCTATAAAATACTGGTCCACATAAGCGTAGTTCCTGGACCAAGTGGACTACTATATGTACCATTACATCAAAAAATGACGCATGAAAAACCTTTTTTAGATCGCACAAGGTTAGTATAATATCTGACTGCAGCTTATCCAGTTTTGACACGTCTACTACTTTGTTGCACAAAGCATTAAAAAAGAAACACAATCTAATAATTGTGACCCTAACATGCTTCGGAAGAACGTAGCGTATTGCAACCGGGAGTAATTGTTGGAGAAGAATATGGCAATCATGTGATTTCAGCCCGTAAATATTCAAATCAGGCATGGAAACACAAATTTTTATGTTTGATACATGTCCGTATGGAAGTTTCATCGACATTAATGATGACAAGAAAGTCCTTTTTCTGCCTTTGACAAAGTAAAGGGAGAAGGAGACAAATAGGTTTTCTTTACTCCTACTTGGGGAGCCAAATCAGATCTAACGCCCATTTCCATCATATCACGACGGGCTCCCGCACTATCCTTTGTCTTATGGCGCATATTTAGTAATGTGCCAATCAGACTATCACATACATTCTTCTCGACATGTATGCCATCAATACAGTGCCTAACATGGTGAAATTTCCAGTATTCTAACTCGAAAAATACTGACTTTTTCTTCCATGGACTTTCAACCTTCTTTGCCTTCTTTATTTTCTTCCCAAATTCAAATTTGATTTGTTCTTGCTCTGCTAACACTTCTTCTCCGGATAGGGTTCGACGCGGCTGCCCAAACTCTTGTTGTCCATTAAAAGTAGCCTTCTGCCTTCTATAAGGATGATGTAGAGGCAAATATCGACGATGCCCTTGGTAGCACATTTTCCTACTATAAGTCAAATATTTAGCTACGGTGTCATCTCCACAAACTGGACAACACTTATAACCCTTATTAACGCAGCCAGATAAATTTCCGTAAGCAAGAAAGTCATTTATCGTCCACATTAAAACTGCTTTTAAAGTGAAAAATGATTTGTTATACGCGTCATACATATTTGGTTCCCCTTCCTTCCAAAGCTTTTTTAAATCATCAATCATCGGTTGTAAGTAGATGTCGATGTTATTACCAGGCTCATGCGGGCCAGGGACCAATATCGACAACATCATAAATTTTCTTTTCATACATAACCAGGGAGGAAGATTGTAAGTCACCAATATGACTGACCAACAACTATATCTATTAGATAGGCCATTATTGTGCGGGTTTACACCATCCGCCGATAAAGTCAAGCGAAGGTTTCTCGGTTCACTACCAAAGGATGGCCACCTATAATCTATATTTTTCCAAGATGGAGAGTCGGCTGGATGTCGCATTTTACCATCTTGTGTCCGCTGTTGCGCATGCCAACACATTAGTTCAGCGGTGGAAGGAGATTTAAACATACGTTTAAATCTAGGAATTATTGGAAAATACCACATGACTTTGGCTGGAAGATTAATCCTCTCTTCACCTTTCTTTGTCAACTTCCACCGAGAAAGTCGACACTTAGGACACTTGGTTGCATCAGCATGTACACCCCTGTACAGTACACAGTCATTCAGACATGAATGGAACTTTATATACTCTAGACCTAAATTGGAGAGGGTTTTTTTTGCTTCATATGCATTACTAGGTAACACATTATCTTTGGGAAGTAGAGACCCAACAAAAGAAAGGAGGTTAGTTAAGGCACTATCGGTAATACCAAACCTAGATTTCCAGTTATGCAACTTCAACATCGACTCTAACTTAGTACAGTCACTACCCTCATATAGAGGTTGCTCAGCATCGGCTACGAACCTCCTAAACTGATATGAATCATTATCATATTGACTCGAGTTATATACCGCTTCACAAACATCAATAGTTTCCGAAGCAGCGACATGCTCCTGATCTTGCTCTGACGCTTCATCAGAGGCTTGCTCAGGAGGTGGGTCTGGAGCTTGCTCTTCAGGTGGACAATTAGCACTTGAAGATTTAGGACCCGTAGAAGCAGTCTCCCCGTGCCAAACCCAATGCACATAACCTAGACAAAAGCCATTGTCATAGATATGGCCCCTGATTGTTTTTATAGAGAATTTTTTAAAATTGGCGCATCGTCCACAAGGGCAAGGAATTTTGTTACGATCTTCAGAATTTTCTTCAGCATATATCAAGAAGTTTTCCACCCCCATTTCAAATGCTAAAGAATCCCTATCTTGCAAAATCCATGTCTTATCCATCAAATTTCCCTACCTGATAGCCACTATAAATATTAAAAATCCAACACATACCTATTTATAATTATTTAATAAAAGGCATATCAAATTTGTGTTGGTTACTGTAGGGATTAATTATATAAACTTAGAAAGGAGTAAATACCTTGATATCCTAATAATTTATAGTACTAATTCATTACTCTAAGATCCTATACATATACCCAATTAATTACAAAACTAGACTAAATTTATAAACTAGACTAAATTAAACCAAGATAATTAAAACAAATTAAACCAAGATATTTGAAAATATCACATAATTAACAACCAATAATTCCAACATTCACAGCCCAGACAATTGTTAAATTTCCTTCACATAAATAAAACTCAGTGAGAACTTGAGTATTGAAACAAATTCAGCCCATAAATAAATAAATTAAAATTATCTGTTACTTGTATCTGTGAGAAGGATAATTATACAAAACAATTACTATAATACAACACAAGTAACAGATAGTTCATATCAGGAATGCAGAGACTTGTTCATATCAGAGAAATGACTATCATACAAAACAAGAAATGCAGAGACTTGTTCATATCTGAGACCTGTTCAAATGCAGCCCCCAAAACCCCCCAAAACACACTAATATGTATGAACAACCCCTAGAAAACACATAATTAAAAACAGAACAGAAACATTTATATTTACATCAATGTACCTAAAACATTGATTTACATCAGTGTACCTAAAATATTTAACACGACATAAAATTCCCAAAAACAGGACATAAAACCCCCAAAAAGAAACAAACATAAAACCCCCAAAAACATAAAACATTTACATGCACAAAGAAGAAAAACAGTAAAGAAGAAAAGAAGATAAACATAAAACATTTACATGCACAAAGAAGATATTAAACATAAAAATGAGGGAGATAAACAGTAAAGAAGTAAAGAAGAATATACCTCCGGATGCTTTGAATGTTCCGAAACCCCAATGTTCTAAAACCTCAGTGCTCCAACCTCCAGATGCTGTCTACCTCCAGATACTAGCTCCAACCTCCAGATACTAGCTCAATTTCAAGTTTAATTTGCTCTAATTTGAAGCTCCAAATCTTGAATTAGAATTGGGGCTAAAATTACGATTTCAGAGAAAAGAGAGAAGAGACGGTTAACAGAGACTAAGGTAAGAAGAGAGAAGAAAGGTAAGAAGACTAAGAGAGAAGGAGGGGAGAGACGAGAGAGACGAGAGAGGCGAGGGTCGGGGAGAGATGAGAGGCTCGCGGGAGGTTTTTTGGAAAAGGGGGGGAAAATATGTTAAAGTGATTTTTTTGTTAAAATTAAAGGGGGAAAGTGTACTGAAAAGCGCGGGGGGGGGGAGTTAAGTAATTTTTATTTTTTTTAAAAGGCCATAGACAACGGTTAACAAAATGAACCGATGTCAAAGTTAAAAACAAATTTGGGGCCTTTTTAATTTCTGAAGATAGACAACGGCTACTAAGTGAAACCGATGTCAATATGCGTATTCAATATCGCTTTTTACAAAACCGATGTTAAACTGTATTTTAACATCGGGTGCATTACATGCCGATGTCTAAGGACCGATGTCGTATCTACTATTTCTAGTAGTGTTATGAAGATGGGAGAACTTAGATCGGTAGACTTGTTGTTTTGGAGGAGGGGAGTTGGGGATGAGAGGGGAGAGAATGGGAGAGAGAGTGAGAGAGAGAGAGTGGATTTTTATTGGGATTTGTGAGGAGGGGTGAGATGGGAGAAATGGGGTGGTTAGAGTGGGGAATTTCAGGGTGTTTAGACAGGAAGATGATAGCATTATATTGTTGTTGTAATGAAGAAGACATGTATGTTTTAGTTTGGTCTGAATGTGGAGATAAGAACTCAGAACTCACTCAGAGCCTTACCTGTTCAACTTTTGGTAATGAGAAGAAGTGTGCTTGTTTGTTCTCTGGTCGTTCCGCGCTTTTTTTTAGCGGAACGGAGAAGCCGTTCTGTTAAAAAAAAGCGCGGAACCTCTCCGTTCTATTAAAAAAAAGCGCGGAACGGTAATTTTTTTTTTTAAATCTTGGCCGTTGGATCAATGGTCAGGAGATGGAGATGATGTGTTGGTTAAGGGTTCCCTGACACACGATTGTCAGGGAACATGACTCTTGATATAAGTAGAGCCACACAATTGACATAAGAAAATGATAGGTCATATGAATTTATTAAGAAATCAACAGCAAATGATGAATAAAAAAAAAGGAACACAAATGAACAACAACACTTGTACATAAAAATTAAGCACCAAAGGGTAAATATGCTTAGCTGAGTGCTAATACTTGTTGCGGCTTTCTCTACTCTCCTTAATCAACACATAAATATGAGTTTACCCGTTTAGTTTGTTTAAACCATGATTTAATACATAGTTAGTGGGAGCAGATGTACATGTATATTCCCCACATGTAAATTACTTTTTATCTCAGTATTTAATCGAAAGAAAAAGATACTTTTATATTAGCATTTTTATTTGTGAAAAAGATTCTATATGTAAATTACTTTTTATCTCAGTATTTGATCAAAAGAAAAAGATACTTCTATATTAATGCTTTTACTTGTAAAAAAGATTCTATATGTAAATTATTTTTATCTCAGTATTTGATCGAAAGAAAAAAATACTTCTATATTAGTGCTTTTACTTGCGAAAAAAATTCTATAATTTGCTTGTATTATGGTTTCTAAAAATGCAAAGAATGCGGAATAATCGTTCTTGTGCAAAGAAATTAAGAAAGGGCAGCTAAAGTAGTACATCAGAAAATCAGTGCCCAAAAGGGTGCAGAACATGATTTACTTTTGTCAGAATAATTGTAGATGCTGGAATCTTATAACATCAGCATTCCCAAGATCTATGTAATGTATCAACCCCTTTTAACTGCTACTCCTACTTGTACTTGGAAACTTAACTAGCATTAGTTACTCACGTGTCATCTCCCTCTCTCTCTCTCTATAAAAATGAAAGCAGCAGAAGAAGATAATCATATATCCTCCTCCTCAACACCCAACATGAAACCTGAAGTAAGACCACCCCTCCTCAAGAAATCAAGAACCATCTCTACCGATGATACCCCACCTACTCATTTCCCTGGCCCACTTTTCCCCGCCGTCCGTCGCATCTCCACCTCTCCACCACCTCCCATCCCCCTCCCTTCCTCAACCACTTTCTCCGATCAACGCTTCGGTGTCTCCGACAGAGACTACGTCTACCCTTCATTTCTTGGACCTTACAGTTCAAGAACTCGTGTCACTGTCAAGTCATCACCATCTAAGCAACCCCAGAAATCTTTTGATCCACCTGGCCTGGTGGTGAATTCACCTGCCAGGACCACTTCTATGCCTTCCTTGTTGGATGCTTCCAGGGACTTTACTACTCCGGAATCGAAACATAAGTCTAAGTTGAAGCAGGAGAGAGATTTGAAATCTGTTCCTGTTCAGATTCTTGCTAATACTTTGACTTCTAATTCCTCTTTGTCTACTTCAGATTCTCCTTCACTTACTAGGACTACTAGTGCTTTCAAGAATTCTTTCTTTCTTAACTTGGTCAGTTTGGGATTTCGTCCTATTTCTGCACAAGTTATTCATTTCTTATTTTTGTGTGACAAGTTATGATGATTGTGATTAATTTTGTTTGTGTTGCAGCTTAAATTTGTTTGTATAGTGTCCGTATCGTATGCCATTTCGTTGCAGAGTAAAGTTACAAAGCTTCAGGTTAGTCTGTACTTGAATCTGATTTATCACAAGTTACAAGGCTTTTCTTTGTAACTGATGACAAATGTTGTTGAGTATTGATCTTTCGACTAATTGAATGCATATGTCCAAATTCTCTATCTTATTAATTTTGTATGTCACAATTATTTACTTGTGGACCGAGTTTAGTGCTTATTTGTTGAAATATGAGGCAGACTTGGCTTGGTCCCTCACTGAAATTTCAAAATCTAGTCCTGAAAGTCTCAATTGTTTATGTATTATGACTTAGGTATCAACTTATTAGTCGATTAAAAAGTTATTATATGCAGTTGATCCAACTTCAAGCCTTGCAATTTAGTAGTAGTTAACTTTCTTTTTTATATTGAAAATAGTAGTAATTAATTTATACCTAATATATCCATAGCTTTAGCTTAGTTGTTTAGGGGGTAAGAAGAGTTGGTCCATATTCAGATTTTACCAGAGATAAATTTTACCCTTGATTTTTGAAAATCTAGTCAATATTTACTTTTTTTCTTTATTTTCCTACTTGGTCCTAAGGGATTTGAATTCGGGTTCGCCAATGCTTAAAACGTATATGTTCAAAAAGAATATGATTCTGATGCAGACTGGTTGACTGTGAGGGTTTCTTTTGTGCAGGAGGAGAATGTTAGGCTTGGAAGGATGTGCAGCCTTAACGAAAATGTATATATTGACAAAACGTTAGAGTCTCAAAATGAACGTCTGTTTGTATATTTTAGGAACACTGGAAGTAGAGAAATTGCTCTATACGTTGTTCTATTTACCCTTCTGATACCATTTGTTTTGTACAAATTTCTTGATGATCTTCCGAGGATAAAGAATATTTCCAAAGCGACTCATAGAAAAGAGGAGGTTCCATTGAAAAAAAGAATTGCATACATGGTTGATGTGTGCTTCTCTGTTTATCCTTATGCAAAGTTGCTGGCACTTCTATTTGCAACTATATTTCTTATAGGATTTGGTGGCTTGGCATTGTATGCTGTCAGTGATGCTAGCTTTTCTGAGGCACTTTGGCTTTCTTGGAGTTTTGTAGCAGACTCAGGAAATCATGCTGATAGGGTTGGCACTGGGCCTAGAATTGTCTCTGTCTCTATAAGTGCAGGAGGCATGCTGATATTTGCCATGATGCTAGGGCTCGTTTCAGATGCAATCTCAGAGAAGGTAGATTCGTTGCGGAAAGGGAAGAGCGAGGTCATTGAAAATAACCATATACTTATTCTTGGATGGAGTGACAAACTGGTAACCTCTTCTTTTTATTTTTTTGATTGTTAATGCTTGCTATGAGCTTAGTTTGTAATTATCAGTTTTTATGTATTCTTATCTTGTTAAAATGGCAATCTTACCTTTTCTTATAATATTAACTTTTAATGCATAATGAGACATGCCCTGTCATTAGCAGCGACTGGAATATCTTGCTTTTTTGATGTCCAAATAAATATTGTCCTAAAGTTGTAAGAGTTATTTGGGGAAGTAAGAATGCAACCATCTTTTTATCTCTTCTAAAGTTTATTGGAAAAGCCGAGTTTTAGATTTAGGAACTCCAAATGATAAAAGTTGTTTCTGAAAGAAAGATAATGCTGCCTATAAATTTGTACGCTATCAGTGTTGTTGCCATGATCTTTTAGGAATGACTGAGAAAAGAAGTTTTCAACATATGATAGGTCTTTTTTATGTGCATGCTACCATCAAGTCCATATGTGGAAGTTTGATATTTGTTGCTATAGTTACCAGTTGTTGGGAAACCTTGAAGCAGCCAAATTGTTGACTTGCGCTTTTTATTGTTCACTGTCCTCCTCGTTGTATTAAAATAGGTGCAGGATTTTTTCATTACCTAAGAAACTAGAAACTGTGATTGAAATGTTTAAAATTGTATTGTAATTTGTTCTTCTAATTTAGGGCTCACTATTAAAGCAACTAACAATTGCAAATAAAAGCATCGGTGGCGGTGTTATTGTTGTCCTTTCGGAAAGGGACAAGGAGGATATGGAAATGGATATTGCAAAGCTTGAATTTGACTTTATGGGTACATCTGTTATATGCAGAAGTGGCAGTCCTCTTATATTAGCTGATCTGAAGAAGGTGACACAGAGAATCCTATGTGTTAACAACCCCCCTTCTCACACATTCCTCACTCAACTGAGTGTACTTAACTTTTTTGTTATTTGTGACTGTTTCTATTATAACCAGGTTTCAGTTTCAAAGGCGCGTGCTATAATTGTTTTAGCATCTGATGAAAATGCCGATCAGGTATATATCATGTATACATGTCAATGAAGTAATCCATATGAATGAGGACCTGTATTGTTTTGGCAAACCAAAATTGTTAATTTTTTTATATATAACATTCCTTTTAGAGTGATGCACATGCTTTGAGGGTTGTGCTTAGCCTTACGGGAGTAAAAGAGGGATTGAGGGGTCATGTAGTTGTTGAGATGAGTGACATTGACAATGAACCCTTGGTGAAGCTTGTTGGAGGAGAACTCATTGAAACGGTGGTTGCACATGACGTAATTGGCCGGTTGATGATTCAGTGTGCACTGCAGCCCGGTCTTGCACAAGTCAGTTTAATGCATATTCTTAAATTTGAAATGCACAGTACAATAGCACTAGTTATTGGGTTATATTTGTCGGCGTTCTCTTTGAGCCCAAATGACCTATAATTGATATTCAGTTAATTGCTTTTTATTTAAAATATTTAGAAGTGTCTGAACTTTTTTTTGACTAATTAGGCTTATATGCCTTACAATTAAGTATATGTTCTAACAAATCTCAAAATGTTGACAATTGCACATTTTTATGTTTTACTTTATCCACTATTTGATAAGCACTGGACAGGTCTAATAGACTAAATTTGCAAAGCTTTTAGCTTAGGGATAACGTGTCCTACGTTTAGTGCAGAGCTTAGTATCTATGCCATATTTGGTTTATTGCCTTATAGCATCTTCAACAAACTCTTTAAACAAGCTCTTAAATGGAAAAATAAAAAACATTAACAAAATTAGAGCTCCAAGAGACTCTCAGAGGCTCTTTAAAACCTTAAGAGCCTCCTCTCTTTCCTCCCTTTTAAGAGCTCATCACTTACTCTTAACTTATATTTTATTATAAAGTAATTCAACCACTCACTTTCTCTCTCCACTTTGTATTGTACTTCTATTAAATAAAGATATTTTAATATTAAAATATTATTTAAAAAGTGGATAGAAAGAGTGTTGTTGGAGATGAATGCATATTAAGTTATTAAGAGTCAATATTTTATAATATATTTGAAGAGTGCCTCAGGAGACCGTTGGAGATGTTCTTACTCCTTTATTTTACCTCTTAGAGCATCTCCAGTAGAAGGGTACCAACTCTGCCAGGTAATCAAAAATAGTTATTATTTAATGTTCTCTCTCTTTCACATCAATTTTGGCACTCTTTTTTTACAAAACACTCCAATGGTTGGCACCCATAGATGCCAACTTCACAAACTTAACAGTATAAATGTAAAATATAAATATATTAGAGATATATAATTATTTATTCATTATTGGTACCATAAAAGGAGACCATAAAAGGAGTTGGTACCCTACTTTATGGGATGTCAACTTATGGCACCCCATGCCATCTCACGTGGCACCCCAATGGCATCCCAACACTCTAATGGAGCGCTAAGAAGAGTGCCAAGCCACGTCATGCCGCATGGCGTTGACACCCCTCTTGACACCCACCATTGAAGTTGGTCTTGAAGACATTTTTTAAGAAGTTGCAGCAAATATATTAGATACAAAGAATTTCTATCTTGAATAAATGGGGTACTTTTTTGTAGTTACAAAATATGATCAAATGATTAAAAATATAAAAAAAATACACTATGTACGCCGGTAAATCTCCTAAGTACATACTTAGGGACATTTTTCTCTTGATGTATTACCCACTTACCAGGACTTGAGGCATCATTTAGTATTACTGACGGATATTCACTTTGCCATAGCAGATTTACTTCCCATATTTAATTCAATTAAAACTTTTTTTGCTATATTTTTTTTAAGTTTGCTATGTTTTATTTAAAATGACATTGGTGATTGTTTCTTTGTTGCTGAGTCAGATATGGGAAGATATTTTAGGGTTTGAAAATGCAGAATTTTATATCAAAAGGTGGCCTAAACTGGATGGTTTGCATTTTGAAGAAGTGCTTGTTTCATTTCCTGATGCAATTCCTTGCGGAATAAAAGTTGCTGCTGATGGCGGTAAGATAATCTTAAATCCTGATGATAAATATGTGCTAAAAGAAGGTGATGAAGTCATTGTTATCGCTGAGGATGATGATACATATGCTCCTGGTCCCATAGCAGAGGTCAGTTGTATTCTCTTGCTGCTGTATATCACTCTGTTTTATACCTGCAACACAAAACTTAAATAGCTATTTAGCTGGAAACTCATGCATGCGCACATGCTTATCTTTGAACCAATATTCTTTGCTTTCTCTTGACACGCTTATAATCATCACAATTCACAAGTATGATCTTTAGATTCTACTCCAGAAATTCCTCAGTGCTTGATTTTGTTTATCTGTGTTAGAACTTTTCTACAGGTCTAACCGAGCATAAGTTATTTGTCTGATAAGTTTCTTAATGTAAAAGTAAACAAGGTACCAAAAACTGAATTCACTCCTCACCCTTGTAATGTAAAAAGAAAATGGTGAAATACCTTCAAGTTCCAAGCTGTTGCCTGAGCACTGAAAATTTAAACGTCAGATTCCTTGTCTAGCTTCAATCTGATGCACCTATAGTTGGTACTTCGTAAATGTGAATTTGGATTATGGTTAAAGAGGCAGAGTTGCAAAATGGCAGGGTAATAATATTAGTATCTAGAGATCAATGACCTTAAGCTGCTGATATTGCTTAGAGGCACTTGACTTGGACAAAGATATAGATATACAAGCCGGCCTTGTTTTAATTATGTATTTGGTACACCTAGAACAGTTATAATAAATTTTGTCTTGTTAATTCTTTCTTATGCAGGTTCAACGAGGTCTTTTTCCTAAAATATCCGACCCTCCAAAATATCCTGAAAAAATTTTATTCTGTGGCTGGCGGCGGGATATTGATGACATGATCATGGTAATTAATTTTACCTATCATATTAGTCTTGTTTTGGATCTATTACGCCTATCTTGCTATACACATATTATTAGAAAAACATTTAAGATTGGGTATTTGTCATGGGTAATGTCCTGTCTCTTAGTGAGCCTGTTGGGTGGTGTCCCAGTAATAACAAGAAAAAAACAGCGACCAACAGTGAGCAAAATGGTTTGATAATACACATGGTTAAAATTCCTAGGGAGAATCAACTTTCTTAAACATCATGGACCTGCAGGGTAGTAAGTCACTTCAAACTTGAATCTTGAGAATTATGATAACTCCCTTTCTTTCCAGAGCTCTTCTCCCTTTCCTGTTCAGACTCGACCTCTGTTTGCACGGAAATGAAGGCGCGTGAGGTTGGGCTGTAAAGTGGGTTCCTGCAAAACCTAAGCGGCCATGCCCCTTGTACATAATTCCTAGATCTGCAGTAGAGCCTTAGTGTTAATTAGGATTCTCATTCTTTTAATGTCTTCTTCTACAATTGTAATGCATGCCAGAATGAAAAAAAACCTAATTGATTAGGGAATGAGAATGACCAAGTACACAATATTCCAAACTTCAGCAGAACCCCCTGATACAAATATAAACCAAGCAAATATTTATTTTAAGTGTTGCAAACATGGATCTCAGAGAGTGGTTAATCTCCAACTTACACAAGATTAAGTGAATTGAGAATAAACATTTCTGCATGCAGGTTCTTGAAAGAAGACGAATTTTCTATAAAAATTATTTCGAGAATCACTTTGCATTTATTCTTGAAGTTTTTAAACATATAATTTCTTTGACGCCTGTGTAAGTTAATCTATATGCCGAACCTTTTAACATTTTTCAGGTTTTAGAGGCATTATTGGCTCCAGGTTCTGAACTGTGGATGTTCAATGAGGTGCTAGAGAAAGAAAGAGAGAAGAAGTTAATTGATGGTGGGCTTGATGTAGGCAGACTAGAGAACATAAAACTTATACATCGTGAAGGGAATGCAGTAATTAAACGGCATTTAGAAAATCTTCCTCTGGAGACATTTGATTCTGTAAGGTTTACAATCCCATTACGGAGTTCAATTAAAAAATTGCGAGAAACACGGAGACAGTTAGTGCTATATCAGTTCACTCCTTGTGAATTATTATATCCTCTGCTTTGAAAGAACTCTTAGCAAAATATGTGTGTGGGCGTAAGCTTTTTCCCGTTACTAACTCTAAATGGATCAGATTTTAATTCTTGCAGATGAATCTGTAGAAGATTCCATTGTGCATTCTGACTCGAGGTCTCTTGCCACACTCCTCCTTATCAGAGACATTCAGGTGATTATTTGCATTGAACTTGTGCTGTATATAGATCGCTTAGCATAGATGTAGCCTGCAGGGCATGTGTTCCGATGTCCCGTACTATTATTTTTTATGGTCAAGTCGTACCGGGTAAATGCTTAAAGATGGCAAGTGCCTTCATATGAGTGCGTTTGTTAGTGCTATATTTACAGTTTCATCATTGACGCTTGCAATTTAATTAAAAAATGACTTACGTACACCTATATTTGTGGATTTCAGTCCAAGCGACTCCCTTACAAAGATAGGAAATCAATGCCCTTACGACATTCTGGGTTTTCTCACAGCTCATGGATCCGTGAAATGCAACAAGCTTCTGATAAATCCATAATAATAAGTGAGATCCTGGATTCTAGGACAAGAAATTTGGTTTCAGTGACCAGAATTAGTGATTATGTGCTTTCAAATGAGCTGGTGAGCATGGCTCTTGCAATGGTAGCGGAAGACAAACAAATAAATAGAGTGCTCGAGGAGCTTTTTGCTGAAGAGGTAAGCTTCATCTTCTCATGTTTTCTTACAGTTTTCAGTTTTCACCACCAAGTACTGGTCTGGAATTGAAAATGTCATGCAAGTTTCTATTAAATGAAATCCCAGATATATTAAACGATATATTTGTTCTAGAGTTTGTTGATGATGCTTTAGCTGGTCGTATATAATTTAGCCTTAAAGGAATGTGCAAGTGAAAGATATAATAAGTATGTAAGTTATGTACTCTGTGCATACCAATTATCATCTACTTGATATAATAAAAAAAGTGATTTTGTTTGCTAATGATATATATGTGCAAGCTTACATGATCTTAATGGATGCTTACTACTTGCAGGGAAGTGAAATGTGTATAAAACCTTCAGAGTTCTATCTTTATGACCAGGAAGAACTGTGCTTTTATGATATTATGATCAGGGGTCGTCAGAGAGATGAAATTGTTATCGGTTACCGTCTTGCAACTGCAGAACGCGCAGTTATTAACCCTGTCCACAAATCAGAAACAAGAAAATGGTCGATAGATGATGTTTTTGTTGTCATCTCACTGGGTGAATGAAGAAGGAAACTATGAGACCAAACAATAGTTAGTTGCAGTTGTAAAATGTAGCAGAGATCTTTTTGGCTGATAGAGAATGTTCTTGCAGTCGCAGAACTTGAATGACTTAACTCAGATCAATATGACTCAGACAGCAGCCGCAGCAGGTGTTTTGTAGAATTGCAACAACAAAGATTCATTGTTGAACTCGAATACAATTGTAGGTCATTTAAGTGATAGAAGATTCGTTTTGTTGCCCTTTATTGTATACAGTATACTAACATTGTGTCTTGAGAGAGGTACTTCAATTTTTTCATAACACCGTGTTGTTGACTTGTTTATCTTCTTTCTTGTTTTATTTATATAGTTTAACAAATCAGTCTCATATGATAACGCCAACTACCATGTTGACAAAGAAAGAAGAAACATACTGATCAGCAAGCTTTTACCGATAAAGATGCATGCATGTATATTACACTATTAGAAGCTGTCGACTGTAGTCATCTAATAATTCCTATTAGTAGAATTATCATGTTATCAAACTACAGGCTTTTGTCTTAGCGGATCCAGCAAGAACCACGGAGGACACCACATATGTCCCTTCAAAACAAAATTTGACATTTTATTACAATTAAAGTTTTGAAAATATATAAAAGTGCCGTCACAAAATTTTAAAATATAAAGGCTTTCCGAAATTTACTTGGTGTCCCCTGAATCCGTCACTGCTTTTAGCCCGTGATTGTGTAGCACAGAGCTGATAAGTTTTCTGAGGTAAAGCCAACTTGGCGAAGATGATTTCTTTTCCTAATAGTGCAGGTCTATTTCATCCTGGTTGTACAGTGATATCCAACAATTTTGATTGTTAAATATGAAGCATATCAGAATGGTTGTGCAAATATTTCTTTACCTAATACCTATCACCATTTATTTATTTCACTTTGAACTATCAATTTGGTTTATCTTTTCTCCCTTGACAAATTAAATGTTGAAATCAAACTATGAAGAGGTAATTAATAAAGGTTTTCATACCCACTTAAACAAGAAAAGAAAGATTTACAGGTAATACACTCAACACTGATTGAAAGTGTGTTATACAAATCCTTGTAATTTTCCCTTAAAAAAATACAATAAAGGATGAAAAAAGAATATATATCTCTCTCTCGTCCATAAGAAGCTTTAAATATAATCGATGAGTAGGTTGGGCTGTCCAGCAACCTGTTTCAGAAAATATCCATCATTCCCACAACCAAATGTTCCATCATCATGGCTTCAACTTCCCACTTAGAACTCACATTCCCTGCATTTATTTCATTTTTTTTAATATCAATGAAAATGATCACATATATAACTACTCACAGTTATATCTAGCAGTGGAGGTAGGTACAGTGCAATAGATTGCTGCAACTTTCTGCTATGTTTAGTAATGGAAAATTATATGGCATACTTTGTTTATTTTCGGTATACCCTCTTCGGTCGCTCGGTAAGAAAAGGTCCAGTTGATTTATTTTTAAAAAAAATAAGGGAGGTAAAAATAATGAGACTTACCACAAGGGGAAGGCAATGCATTGTTGTTACTAAGAGTTGTTGACTTAGGGATAGGGCATGAAGAAAGGCCAGAAAGAGGAAGAATAGGCAGGTTTTGGCAATTGCAAATTTCAATCATGTAACCATCCGGGTCATGGAAAAACAGCTGATCCACCACCACGCCGCCTTCTGTCACCACCGCTGTCGCGTATTCCACGCCCATTGCCTCCAGCTGCTGAATAATGAGGTTCATGTTTGAGCATTGGAAGGAAATATGGTTGTCTTTCGGATTTATTTTTTGACCCTGTTTTGTCACTGCATCTTTCACTTCTAGCAAATGTATGCCAATTCCATGGTTGAACAACCTTCAAAATTTAACAAAATATTCCCTCTTAGAACACATTCTTTAATTGAAACATAAAAATAAAAAACTATACACACCATATTGAATATATTTATCAAAGTAACTCGCAAAGTCTAGGATAAGGTCAATTACGAGAAATTTAACGACATACCATGCTCCTTCGAAGTCGAATGAAGACGGGCGTTTAACGAGCACGAATCCCAGTACATCCTGGTAGAATTGAACTGATGTAGGGAGAGATTTGCAGACATAAGAAACATGATTTAGAGCCAGGAGTGGCACTTCTTGCTTTGTTGGTGTTGATGACCAGCTTATAATCTCTTCTATTTCTCCGCTAACATTTTCTTTTCCCATTTCTCGATCTCTCTCTCTCTCTCTCTCTCTCTCTCTCTCGAGATATAAAATAAAACTCACCCTCTTAATGTATGAATCTCTCTATCAATACAAATAAATGTTTATGTTTGTAACGTGTATGGAATCATGTTGCCCATACTCGTATATATAAGCCATTGCACAGATCAATAAAATACTAATAAATATATTGAGTTGACAGATATGATCGATCCAGCTCAGACAGACGTGACAAGCGCAAGGCGTTATCTAAATGGCCTTTCTCACTCACATGCATGTTTTACTCTATCCAACCACGCGTCACAACAACAAATTACTATACATTTTCTCTGCCTAATTTTTCGACTAATGCTAAAGTTATTAAAGAAATGTATAAAAATTATTATTAAATAACACAATATATATGAAATAATAATATGAAATAATTTAATTAACAATATTGATATTAATAGATGAGTTTATAATATTTGATATTTCATAATTATTTTGATAATTATTTTTATGCGTCCAGTATTTTCATAATTCTACACGTTAAGTCATTAAGCTCAGAAATAAGTTACAAAAATACGTTGTCAAGTATGGTTTTGATGTTGTTTAAAAAATGGTTTGGTCTTTATGTTGAGAATCTTCGCAGATGTATTCATATTTTACTTCATAATATCACATTAAAGTAAGTGTGTACGGATTGACATAATAATACCACTAAACACTGCTGCTTCTAGAATTTCAATTATTCGTCCATTATATTACATGCGAGCAATTTCAAAAGTTAATTTCTATACTCCTTATAAATTATATTTTTATATATGCTCTTAGTTTCAGACTCCTAATAATTTGAGAATGCGCAAGACATGTGTTGAAGATGATTTTTGCTTCAACCCCCTCAAATTTTAACTAAAGAACATATTTAGGTGATTCTCGGATTTACTCTAACTTAGAGTGTGTTTAATTTAGAATCAATACCTAAAATACAATTTTAGAACCAATATAGTATAAGACGAGTTCTATCGTAGAATCTTAAATTTTAAATATATTTTCAGGATTCAAATCTAAATATATGTTTTTTGCATCATTGTGTATTTAAATATAATTTCAAAATATAATATATAAACACGATATTTTACATGTGCAATTCTGCTATATAAACACGATATTTTACATGTACAATTCTGCCGCAGAATTCTAATTAATATTACAAATAAGACAAAATTTTACGTTTGCACTCTACGTAAATAATATATTAATACTATATAATAAAGCGAATTTTGCTATAAAATATTATGTCCAATACATGAACTCAACAACATTTGCTTTATTTGTACTTAGGATTCTCAAGCAGAATTCGTTTATTGCGTAGTATTAATATGCTATTTTTGTTGCAGAAGTCAAAATTTTGAACTACTCTCTGAATTCAATTGTTAAAATATTTCATGATTTCAATACAAAGCTGCATAACCAAAAATTTTGAACTGGATTCAATTTAAAGTATCTCATGATTTAAATACTGAATATAAAGTTCAATCGAAGAATAGAGAACTAAAAAATAAGGTGAGTTTTGCGGGAGAATCTTCGTTAACTTACGTAAAATGTATAAATTGTAAGAGTTTATAGTTAAGGGTTCTAAGGAGAACATTACCGATTAACTCAATTCTCGTATTTCTTTTTAATTTTTTAAGAGAAAAGATATATTCGAAAGCTTAAAACATTGTTAGATTTTTAAATTATTTAATTACTTACATGCTTAATTTTCGGTGAACATGAGTATGGTGAGATTAATAATTTAAGTACAGTTAAACCTCCAAAAATGAATACTTTTTGGACTGAAAAAATTATTTAATAATCAAAATTATTCATTCATCAAAATAAAAAAATATATTGTTTTCATTATGTTGGGATCGGAAAAATATTAATTTGATGAAATTATTCATTTATCAAATATTTATTTATCAAAATTCTTATAATAATAATTCACAGTAAAATAACTCTAACAAAAAATTGGGAATCAACGTTTTTTATCCGGTGCGACTATCCTTTACTATCCCACGCCCACGGTCTAGTCTCATATCATCACCTGGAACATAGAAATAAATTTTATCAAATAACTCGTTTAAAGGCGCCGTTTGAGTGGGTATCTAATTTAATAATCAGAACTAACATAACAAGATCAAATTTAACTCCAGGTTCAATATTGATTGAATTCAACTAAGAAAACCTATTAAAATAAGTAGAAATGAAATCTGACTTAATCAGAGAAATTAATAATGCAAATTATTCTTAGACATGATTCTATATAACCTACGACTTTGTCTTAATGTCCAACATACAACCCACGAGGATATGACTAGATCATACATTTCACACCTGTACTTTTAACTAATACACCCTGGATTTATTGACATATCACTTAACCTAATTCTTTAATTGTGATTAAAGTTTTCCCGGACTTAACAACTAATTCTGACTTGAGCTCATAATCTAGCTGCATAAACCAGTTGACATTTACGATTAATCGGCACTATATTTATATTGAAAAAGAAACACAGGGCATGAGCCGTCAATTCTAGCCTGAAAAATGTTCAATGCGTAAATTTCTGTATAGCTAGGGAGGAACGCTCTATTTACATTATAATTTTCAAAAAAAAATATATTACATGTAATGTGATTTTGGATTGTTATCCGGGTTACTCTGGTCCTCCTAATTCCTAAGTCGGTAATCGATGTCCTTAATCAAGCATTTAAAATAATTAGGGCCGTAAGTGAGCCGAATCAAGCCAAATTCTTAAGTGTTCATGTATTAGCTCGTTAAAATTATATCAAATTTGAGCTCGAATTTTTATCAAGTTAAAATTTTTATTCATGTATCAGCTCATTAACAAAAAAGTTATTTACGAATATGTTCACGAACTATATATGGTTCAACGAACAACACAAAATTTTAATTACAAATAACTTAGTTTACAAACTCATTCTCACGATTCGCAAATTTTCGCATGATATTCACTTATTCTTGTTCTTAAAATAAAAGAAATTTTTAAGAAGGTTACAAAACAAGCATTCCAATTTTGATTAAATTACATTATTTCTATTTAAAATATTGATATCGACACATTAATTGAATACATGAACACAATTTAAATAAAATAGTTATATATTTAACATCTATGTATTATAATTTAAGTCCTATGATTATAAAGAAATTAAAAAAAATAGATTAAATAAATTAATAAATTGATTTGTAGATTAACATATACACAATTATTCACTAAATAATATCTCATAAGCATGTGTGATTTACGAGCACATATAACTAATAATTCATATAATTATTCATGAGTTATACTTATATCAACGACTAAGTTCACAAATACTACTCACAAATATATTCACGAATAGCAAGCGAACTTATTCGCAAACTTTCAAATCGAACTAGCTCAAGTTCGGCTTATTTATAAATCGACCTATAAAATTGTATTTATATTCGACTCGTTTATAAATTAGACTGAAATAAAATCGAATATCAAAATATTTATGAACATATCAACTCATTTAGCATTCTATAGACAAAATAAAAAATTATCTATTTCAATACATGGGTTTTCCTTACATATATAAGATTGGATTAATAAAGTATACTAGTATCATAAATATTAAATATTTTCATATTACTCTGTGACACCTAATCTTAAAATATTATGAGTCAACATTCCATTTCATGCACTCTGAAATCTGAACAACAATTTTATATAATATTTAAAGAATCGAAGAAAGAACAAAATAAGACAGTGAAAAGGTTACATTTCAAAAAAAAAAATTTAGTAGTAAGCAGGTAGATCATAGTTTTTAAAAATGTAAGCAGGTAGATTATAGATGGCGGCTTTCATTCTTAAGAGGCAGGCAGGTAACACAATACAAAAGAGGGTGGTACACGGATCCGTTCTAAATATTTTATTAATGTGTCTAATTAACAATTAACCAGGTTTTAGTAAATTATATAGAGATTCAATTTTTTTTTTATAAAATACAATTTTTATTAAATAAAATATAGCACAGTCGAAACAAATTTTTAACTGTCGATACAATCAGACTGGAAAACAAATAATAGACTTAAAATAATTAGCTGATTTGTTTATTAATATTTTAATACACAAAATTTAAAAATTCTTACAATTAAAAACGAAATCAAAGATATTTGAAACTATCCAAACTACGCCATTCCTAACAACATTAATATTACAATTGACCTTATTACGTAAAAAACAATTGTCAGCGCTTCAAAGAAACTCTAATCTTATTGGTTGAGATTCAGATAGTGACACACCCGATATCAATATGTGTAAACATGTCAAAAATGTAAACCACAAAGGATGAATAATTTTTTGGTTGTGAAAGTTGAGTTCTTACAATAATCACCATCAAAGCAGATTTAATGTGGGTTTTTCAGATCCAAAAATATTAATAAAATCATTCTTAACAGATACAATACCTAATAAAACAAAATATAATTAAAGAAAACTATAACAAAACACCTAAAATGATGGACAAAAAAAATATTACCAAAGGTTAGATATACAAACACCCAAAAAATTATGTTTTATTGAAAAAAATCAATGAAAACAAAAGAAAAGCTTATTTTATAGAGTGACTCCGGACGATTAGATCTTGCCTTATCACGTGAAAAAACCTGCAATTTCAGACTTCTTATCATAATAAACTCAATAAAATCCCCTGAATTAACTTGATAAAGGACAGATATAAAGGATGGGAGGCCGCTATTTAAGCCCCAATTATGAAAAGTTGTTGCGTTATAAGAAAAATGCCCCTAAGGATGTACTTAAGGGGCTTACCTAAGTATATAGTATATTTTTAATGACAGAGTCGTAATTTTTAAACAGAATCATTTCCCAAGGATGACCTCAGCCCTCAAATAGTAGTGTGAGTTTATAACATTTTCTCATACAAATGCACGAGGGTAAATTTGTAAAATCAAAATAAAAATTGGTATTACAAAAATGCCATTAAAAATGGGTTAAATGTCAAATACGTCACTCATTGGGGCCAAATGTTTTAAGTAGGTCACTGACTGCAAATCTGACTCGATGTAATCACTAATTAACTCTAATTGTTCATTCCGTCAGAGTCAACAGAGATTAGTAACGGTCAACTGTATGACATGGATATGCAGCTACCGAGTGAGTGACCCGATGCTTACGTGGCTGCGCAACGACTATAATACCATGGGTCTATATATACAGACTGAAATCAGACCTCAACGAATTAAGGTTCTTCACTAAAAATTATTAAATATTTCCCATTTTATTCATCTAATTCGTTCTTGGACAAACTTCAATTCAACCTTAAGTTCAAAAGGCACATGGCGTCAAGCTCCGCAAGGTCGTTCCAAGTTTCGATGAATGAGCAACTTTGTTATTACAGAAAAAGGGCCAAGATGTATACATCTTGGTCACTCAACAATCTCGGGAGAAAGTTCTACACATGTTGGCAACCCCAAGTAAGCCGTTTGTATTGAAATTTTGATGCAATTAAGTTGGTTTTTTGGAACTTTATAATTGTTTAAAAATTACAGGGGAGATGCAACTACTATCGATGGTACGATCCTCAGACTTTAGGCAGGCACGATGATGTTATCACCTACTTGAATAACATAAGAATTTTTTAAGATGAAAAAATGGCACTTCTTGAAGAACGGATAGCAATGCTTGAGAAGAAACTTGCAACTAGTGAAGAAAAGAAGAGAGCTTTTTTTGTGCAAGACATGCCTGTATCATAACAAGACTAAGTCATATTGACAACACTAAGATTAGTTGTATTGTAACCTTAATCTGTAATTTATACTTGTAACACTTAATGTCTGTAAAATGTAAATGGAGCAGACTGAACCATTTTTCTCTAAACAGTGTCAAGCCTAAGAATTCTATCTGAAAGAACATCCAGAAGGTTATGCCTCAGAAGAATTATGAAGAAGCTTGGAGTTGAATAATTCTGTTTGGTGAAAAACATTCTAAGTCAAGATCTCTACAAGTCCCATAATTAGTGTTATAGAGAAGTTATTCGAGAACTCAGAAAGACCTATTGAGAACTCAGGAATTGTCTATCGAGAACTCATGAAATGCTATTTGAGATATCGATAAGTCAGATACCCATTCGAGAACTCAGAGATATCGACAAGTATACATTCATTAGAGAACTCTGAGTTATCGATAAGCCAAAGTCCATTAGAGAACTCTGAGTTATCGATAAACCAAAATTCACTAGAGAACTCAGAGTTGTCGATAAGTCAAGTCAACAATGAAGTTTCAGAGATATCGACAAGCCAACATGCCTATCGAGATGTCGAGTTCTCTACAGCTTAATTGGAGATCTCGAAGTGAAGACATTTCTCTAAGTACAGAATTGCAGAACAGTTCAATATCCAAGGTTTCAAATCAATAAACAATTCACACAGCTGGATTGACAAGTCTACAAAAAGCAGCTTGAGAGATGTGCAAGATTAATGGTGAAGATTAACTGACAAAGGAGGATCAACCAATACACAGTGGATGAAGATATGCTAATCTAGATATGGAAATCTCACTTTTCCCTTAAATAGAAGTGATTAGTGACAGGTTAGAAAAGCGATTAGCACTTCTTATTGTTCACTGTGTAAACCAAAGTTAACTATCATATAAAGTTAACTGAGGCCCTTTTTTTAAGATAGGACTGGATAGATTAGAAATTGTATTCTCTCTCAAGAAAGAAGCTAAGTTCTAAACCAAGAACTTAGAGATTTTGTAGCAAAACACTGCTTGATTTTTAATATAAAATTAAGTGAGTTTTGAAGATCTTTGTTTTACATATTTGCATTGTTATTTATGTTTAACATCTATTCTACAAAATCATTGATAACAACCAACTGCTAAACCCAAAGTCGATCAAAAAGTAAACATTTAAGCCAAAACACATTCACCCCCCCATGTGTGGTATTCATATCTAACAAGTGGTATCAGAGCAAAATCTGAAAGTAAACAGATTAGATCTTGGAAAAATGAATACACAGAAAATCAGTAGTATCAAGATTCCTCCCTTTGATAATGCCAACTACACTTTATGGAAAAAGAAAATGTTGCTGTTTATAAGAATGGCCAATCACCTTTACATTCAGATCCTCAAGAATGGGCCCTTCACTCTTATGGTTAGAGTTGAGGAAACCACAGATGGAGACATGGTTATTCCAACTCATTATGCTCCCAAGGATGCCTCTGAGTATATTGAAACTGAAAGAGAGAAAGTTTCCCTAGACAGTGCTTTGCAACTGATACTAATTGAGTCACTTGACAATGTAATGTATAATAACATTGTCAACTGTGACACTGCTAAACAGATCTGGGAAAAGATTGAGAAACTCTGTGAAGGAACTGAGAAGGTTATGTCAAATCAAAGAAGGATATTGATTTCTTAGTATGAGGGTTTTATGGCTAAACCAAAGGAATGTATTACTGATGTGTTTGAAAGGTTTAATAAGTTGATAAATGACTTGCAGCTTCATGATAAATTTTATGATGTTGAAGAAGTGAATTTGAAGTTCTTGCTTACTCTCCCTGATCATTTGGAACAAAAGATCTCTGCAATCAGAGAAGGAAGGGATTTGAGTAGAATCACACTGGAAGTGCTATGTGGGGTTCTGAAAACTTATGAACTTGAAATGATTCAAAAGAAATCATTAAGGGCCGGTCAAGGATATGTAATGTATGGCTCAAGTGCACTGATTGTGAATGATGGCCAGACCTCTAATGATGAGCAAAGATCCCAAACTCCAGTAATTTCTACAAGTGAGAAAAGAGTCAATGACACTAAAGAGTAAGTCATACTGGAATTGGATGAAGAAGATGAGTTCTACACTCTTGATGAGCTAGACAAATCAATGGCTTACTTGGCTAGAAAATTCTCTAACATTAGAGTGAAGAAACCAAGATTTTTCAAGAGCAAAGGACAGTCCTTCAACAAAGACAACAGCTGGAAAGGAAAAGGGAAGTACACTCCTGATAGCAAAACTGGCTACAAAACTGGATCAGTTGATAGATCAAACATAAGGTGCTTTAACTGTGATGAGTTGGGCCAATTTGCTACAGAATGTAGGAAACCCAAGAAGGCAAAGAAAGACAAAGCCTATCTTGAATTGGAAGCAAAGTATGATGCTCTTCTAAAGAAGCAACAAGGGAAAGCTTATATTGCTGAGGGCAAAAGCTGAGATGATTCAGATAATGATGAAGATGAAGAAGTTGGAAACTATGCACTCATGGCCTTGGAGCAAGGAGATTTTTCATCATCAAAATCACAGGTACCAACTCTTACCACAATTGATTTAAATGTGAGTCAATATAAGGAAACTGTTGAAAAGATGAGTACATAAATGTTCCGTATTCATACAAGCATGGTTTCTGCAAATGAGGAAGTTAGCAGATTGAAAAAGATCAATAAAAAACTTGAGAGTGAAAAACAAGAGACTGAATTGTTGCTGGTTGAGCTTGATGCTGCTAAGCAAAAAAATGCATACTTAAAAACCAAATTAAAGTGTGCAAGTGAAATTGAAGCAATATTGAGAGAAAGGCTGGAGAATAATGAAGTGAAACTGAAATCCTTCAAAAATGCTTCTGAGTTGATTGGCCAATATCATGAAAAGAACAAGCCATGTGCAAACATTACCATTGGTCTTGAATATGAGCGTTTGAACAACAAAAAGAAGTTTGTCAGTGACAAAGGAAAATCAACTGAAACTGAGAATGTTCCAATTATTTTGAAGAAAGTTGAATCACCTTTGTTCAAGGCATGTGAGGTGAACTTCAGTGAAGAAGAGATGATCATCAAACAGGAGATAGATGATGAGGACAAGGAAAATAAAAATGATGAGACAACTCAGTCTTCCATCTCTGTTGAAACACTAAAAGCCAATCAAGAAACTAAGGAGCCTGTGAAGGAGATTAAAACTGAAGAGGTCAAAAAGAAAAAGAAGAATAGAAATGGAAAGATTGGGATAAACAAAAGCAATAATTTTGCTTATGTTGCAGATGCTCCTAGAAAGAGGTGTGAGAATTATGGATCAATGAATCACCTAACTCACCTTTGTAAAAATATTATTAGCAATCCACCTGAAGGAGTCTGCAAGTACAATGAAGCTAAGGCTAATGATCCCTATTCATTTTGTGACAAGTTTGACTGCATTCCCTGCAACATGAAAGTGATGAAGAGTTGCCACAAATTGAGAATTGATCTCATAGAATCAAAAGTTGGTTCTATATCTGAAAGGGAAAATGCTCAACAGTCTATGAATTCCATTTTATCTGAAAATTCTCATTCTACTTCTGCAAAATCAGTTAATAAGAAGAAAGTGCCCAACACAGCTTGGGTAGCTAAATACACTTAATCCTCATTGTGTGCAGGGCAAAGGAAAGAAGGTCATATGGATCATTGATAGTGGATGTTCCAGGCATATGACAGGTGATAAGGCCCTGCTATCAAAATTTGAGGAAATGGCTGGCCCTTTGGTGACCTTTGGAGACAACAGCAAATGATTCATAATGGGATATGGCAAGATTGTTTCTGGAAATGTTGTCATTGAAGATGTAGCACTAGTTGCTGGATTAGAAGTAAATCTTCTAAGTGTTAGTCAATTTGCAGACAGCGATTTTCAAGTTGTTTTCAACAAAGAAGATTGTGCTTTTATTAGCAATAAGACTGGTGAAATTGCTCTTAAAGGAGTAAGAAAGGGAAGCTTGTTTGTTGCAAACTTAGACTCAACAAATAAGGATGAAATGTGTTGTTTCTACACCAAGGCATCAGAAGAGCAAAGCAAATTATGGCATAAGAAGCTATCTCACTTGAATTTCAAAGCAATCAACACCTTAGTCAAGAAGGAGCTTGTCAAGAGTGCTTTTCTTAATGGTGAACTAGAAGAAGAAGTTTATGTGCAACAACCACCTGGCTTTGAAGATCCAGAATTTCCTAACTTTGTTTACAAATTACTCAAGGCTCTATATGGATTGAAACAGGCACCTAGAGCCTGGTATGACACACTGTCAGAATTTCTACTCAAACATGGTTACCAGAGGTACTATTGATAAGACTCTCTTCTACAAGAAGCATGGTGAAGATATGATCCTAGTTCAAAT
Source organism: Apium graveolens (assembly GCF_009905375.1). Lineage (NCBI taxonomy): Eukaryota > Viridiplantae > Streptophyta > Magnoliopsida > Apiales > Apiaceae > Apium > Apium graveolens. Next base: position 133,951,735 of record NC_133652.1, on the reverse strand, counting down.
CTATGTGGTTGATATCATCTTTGGATCTACAAATGAAAAGCTTTGTCAAAGATTCTCTAGGCTAATGTAGAGTGAGTATAAAATGATCATGATGGGAAAATTGAGTTACTTCCTTGGCCTTTAAGTTAGTCAAAGAAGTGATGGTATTTTCATCAGCCAAACCAAATATGTGAATGACTTATTGAAGAAATTTGGTATGGTGGATAGCTCACCTGCATCTACACCAATGTCTACTGCAACCAAGTTGGATGAAGACAAGAAAGACAAGAGTGTGGATATTTCAAGCTATAGAGGGATGATTGGATCATTGCTTTATTTGACTGCTAGTAGACCAGACATCATGTTTGCTACTTGTCTATGTGATAGATTTCAAGCCAATCCAAAGGAATCACATTTGATGGCTGTGAAAAGGATTTTCAGATACTTAAAGGGAACTCCAAACTTGGGATTATGGTATCCTAAGGGAACTGGTTTTGAAGCTATTGGATACACAGATGCAGATTTTGCTGGATGCAGGGTTGATAGGAAAAGTACTAGTGGAAACTGCCAATTTCTTGGTCAAAAACTTGTATCCTGGTATAGTAAGAAACAACAATCTGTGTCAACTTCCACAGCCGAGGCTGAATATATAGCTGCTGAAAGTTGTTGTGCTCAGGTGCTTTGGATTAGAAATCAGCTAATGGACTATGGTCTAGTGTTACACAAAATTCCTATTATGTGTGACAATACTAGTGCCATATCTATAGTAGCTAATCCAGTTAATCATTCTAGAACAAAGCACATTGATGTTAGGTACCATTTTATCAGGGAACATGCTGCAAATGGTACCATTGAGCTCATTTTTGTTCCAACAGAGAAACAATTAGCTGACATTTTTACTAAACCTTTGGATGAAGCAACCTTCACTAGACTTGTGAGTGAAATTGGAATGCTCTATTTTCATCCTAAGGCAAGAACTCAGCTAATGTGTTGCAGCAGATTAATTTCTAATAAATCAACCTAGTTTGATTTAATTGGAAATTAACTGAAATATGAATTACAAAAATATTTCAGAATCTCTGTATATTTATTTTTTTAAAAAAACTCAAAAATTAACTTAAAATATTTCAAATTCTAAGTAAACTGCGTAGTTGTTAATTTACATTTTAAATGTGTAAAATTAACACAAGGCATAATAACAGTACTCAAAGGTATAGAGAACTGAGTTCTCGATAAGTCAAAATGACTTATCGACAAGTCATTTTAGAGTTCTCGAGTGAGTCCTCGATAAGTCTATTTACAGACTTCTTGATAAGCTCTATTATGACTTATCGATAAGACCATGTAGAGTTCTCTAATAGTGTTAATTCACAGAGTTCTCGACAAGGATATTTTGAGACTTATCAATAACTCAGAACTAAAATAATTTAATTCAATGAATTATTTTAGACAAATACTTTTGGAAAATTTATTCTGATTTCAATTTGATTCAATTCAAATAAATTAGAATCATTTTTTAGTCCATTTTTGGACAAACTGGGCATTTATCAGAGTTCTCGATAAATCATTTCTTAATTCTCGAAAAGAATTAATAAAATGACTTATCGAATGTACGTTTTTCAAATTCAAAATTACTTCTCGATAAGTTTAATATCAAACGTTTATTTGACTTCTCGATAAGTATTTTACTTTTTCTATAAATACCCAGACTTCTCGATACATACACTGTACTTACACTTTTTTGAGATCTCAAGTGACCTAGCTTTCAGACAAAAGGCGATTTCTCTCTCGTTTTTACTCCTTTCTCAAAACTTTTTTTACCCACTACTTCTAAACACTAAAATGGCACAAAACATAGTTAGAGCTATCATTCCAGAGAAGGGAACCAACTTTATTGCTTTTCTTGATGCTAACCAAGCCCCTGATAGTTTCAAGGGGTTTGTGAAGTTTCTTTCTGAATCCTATATTGCAGGTGCTTTAACTGCAAGTCCTGTGCTGTATTTGGACGTTCTTCATGAATTTTGGACATCAGCTATAACTAGGACAGTTGTTCTAGAGAATGTCACTTCTATGGTGGTCACCTGCACAATTGGAGGCCAAGAAATTGAGTTTTCAGCTGCTGATGTGAATACAGCCATGGGATTGCCAACTGAGAACTATAGAGAGATGCCAACTGCAGATGAGCTGAGTGAATTCATGGACTTCATCAACTACAGTGGCTCATTCAACTTGGCAAGCCTGAACAGGACAAACCTTAGGAAGGAATGGTCCTTTGTGTTTAATTCTGTAGTGAGGGCTTTCACCTGCAGAAAAACCGGCCTTGACAACATCTCAAGTATGGTGCAGAAGCTGGTGTTCTCAATAGCTCACAACAGGCATCTGAATGTTGGGGCTCTAATTCTGGAGGAGCTGGCTACCAGGCTTACTATGCCTTTGTAGAATAGAGGTAAAGAAATCTTTTTGCCAAGGTTTATTATGTCTACTTTAGCTCATAAAGTAAATGACATACATTTGTTAGCTGGTATTGATAGTAGTAGAATTGGCAATTGTAAGCAAGTGTCCAAAATAATATTTGGCTCACTTACTACAAAGAATAAGGTGAGTGTAAGTCTTAGAATCACTCCATTTATGTTGGAAAGATTCAGGACTTATCCTTACCCTATGCCAGATATGAGGGCTCCTCAATTTGCTAGTTCAGCTATGGTTTCTGAGCCTGTGGAAGTACAAACACAGGCACACCAACAGGGACCTTCCAAAGCTGCAACCCCTTCTTCTAAACCACTAGATGTTAGCAAACCAACCACTTTAGTCTCTCAAAAGACTGAAGTGAGTAAAAAGAAGAGAAAGGAACCTACCCTTGCTGTTGTAAATGAGAGTGAAACAGTTCAAACTGAACCAGAGTCACCCTTGGTCAAGAGACCAAAGAAGAGTAAGATACCTGAGTTGACCACTTAAAACACCTCTGTGTCCTCCCAAAAGGGCACAGTTGAACAAATGGGGAGTAAACAGTTACTAGATGCATCCTCTCAACAGGGTGTATCTATTGAAAAGAGCATTCACCCCAATGCATCTTGTACTGAGTCAGCACAACCTGCACCTAGAGTGTATAGTAGAAGAAATAAGGATGCCACACACATTGAGGGAACATCATTTGAAGCTCCCTCATCCATTTAGGGGGAGCTGCCAACACTCACAACTGAGCAAACTTCTCTAATCTCTCAAATTTCTTCATCATATAGAGCACTTGAATCTGATTCTCAAGTGCACCAACACTCAAGTGACATGGTTCATGAAACTGTGATCACCACCCAGAACCAACATCTAGATGGTGAGAGGCTACTAGCTGGGGTAGACCTTGATGACACCATCAAAAACATGGGGGTTTCATCAGTTTTTACTGAAGACCCCATGGTCACTCTTGCACCTTCATATGCACAATCATCTTCACAGATGAATAGGTTTGAGGGTAGTACTCTTGAGGGAGAGCTATCTAAATCCTCTCCCATTCAATTGGAGGTTCCTCTAGAAGGAACAACTCCCCTCAAAACCCTAGCTAAAATTGCCTTGGCAGTTGAAGCTAGGAGTACAATTGCCAATGACCCTGTTATGGGAGAGGCAAGTTCATCACATTTATGTGACAGTGCTCTGCAAGGTGCACAAAGGTTTGAGACTGGTGTACATGACAGTAACCCAATCAAATCCTCTCCAATTCTAATGGAGGTTCCCACTACATGTGGTGAACAACAAACTGTCAAAACCACAGATTTATCTGTGAGTCAAACTGTGACTTCAGTCACAGGTGGTAATCTGGACATTTCTCAACAGCCATCCACATCTCAATCCAGCCAACCACATGTCATGGCTCAATGTCTACAAGATATAGAAGCTCAGCCTTCTACATTTGATGACATGTTGGTAGATCAAATCTCAGGCTTGGCCAATCTCTCTCAGCAATTGCTCACTTCAGACATGGGGAACCAGGACAATCAAGCTATACTGCTATGCTTCAATGAAGAGGTTGAACAACAGAAGAAGAAGATAGTAGATGAGGCTGAAGAGGATGGCAATGTAGATGCCTGGTTGTCTGATGACCATGTGGCAGAAATGGATGAAGTTTTAGCTAGATTCAGGAGGGAGTACATAACTATCATGGGAAGCAATGCTAAATCTCTCACTCCTCCTGAAGTCTATGATGCCATCATGGATGTGCACAAAGCTCAACTCAAGGCTTTCCATCTCTTTGGAAAGGCCCTTGAAGTAAAATTGACTGGACATGAAGATAAAATCAGGAAGCTGATCAAGGAAAAGATGGATGACATTGTGCCTTCTCAAAAGGACATCAAGAATAAATTCCAGTCTTTTACTGAGCAAATGTCAAGGATGAATCTGGCCTCCATGGAGAAGGAAGTGTCAAATATGAAGAGTTCTTTCAAGGCCCTGTGTGAACAAGTTCAAGCTCATATCACGAATTCAAATGAAACCAGGGTCAAGCTAAATCAAATGCATACTGCTAGGTATGAGCCTTCATTTCTTCTCATGGAGGGTGTCAGAAAACCTCTTGATGAACACTTTGGGTCCTTCTCAGCTACAACAGTCTCCACTACCTCTACTCCTCAAATAAAAGAACTTCAAGATCAAATTTCTTCACTTCAAGCTTCCAACTCAGATTTATCTTCACAAGTCAGAGCTCTAACCACATTGGTTGAGAGTCAACAACATGATATTTAGGCCCTAGTGGAGTCCCATAAGCATTTACAAATGCAGAATACAGTTGCTTTGGGAGCCATTATGGGAAAACTCAACATACCACTGCCAGCATTGCCTGAAGCTGTAAGACCTGAGATTCCTACTCCCCTACTCATGTCTGTCACCAAGACTAAGGGGGAGATAGATGCAAGGCTAGCACAATCAAAACTCAAAAGTCAAGTACAAGGTCTAGAACAAGAGAGGCTCCTTATGGCTGCCGAAGGTCCAGGAATGACACAAGAGTTTGACAATTTGCTCACTGGACTACGGAACTCTCTCAACAACAACTGCTTCACTTACAAAAAGACCTTGGAAAAGACTATCAATTACATCAGGGTGCTGCAGATCCCAGTCAAGGACCAGTTTTTGGAGAAAAGGATAGTGATCAATCTTAATGATTCTGGTGTAGACAGATGTATGCAAGTCAATATCAGTTATCTAATTTCTAGAAGAGCATCTGAGGTGGATATTTTGATTAACAAGGTCAGGATAATCACCAATGAAGAGAAAATGCTACTAGCAGAGTTGAAGAAGGCTCATGAAGTTGCATTCCCAGAAGCCTATCTATATCCAAGCAAAGGGGTGCACTATATCTGCTCTACAACCAAGCAACTGAAACATTTCCAAGTACCTAAAAACTGTGTCATGGCCAACAGAATACTGATAATGGTGCTTGAGTCTGGGCTGAAAAGTAAGAAATTGAAGACTAGTGAAGATGAAGTTATGATCAAGATTCTGAGGAGATACATTGGTAACCCTAAAGCCAGTTTGCCTAAAACTCAAATCAACAAAGATGACTTGGGTGATGATGAGCAGAAGAAAGATGGTCAAAACCCTTCTAGCTCAAACTCAAGTCAATCTAGCAAGGCAATTGGTGGAAAAAGTGATAGTGAGAAAGAGAAGGAGAAGAAAAGTGGATCTGAGACTCAAAGGAGGGGTGGAAGGAGACAAAGACAAAAGAATGATACCTCACAACCCCTCCAAACCCTAAATATTCAAATACAATTGCTAAACCTTCACATTCAACCTCATCAAAAACTGCTCAACCTTAAACCTCTAAGTCTAAATATTTCTACAAGCTCACTGCAAACTCTCTCATCAAAACTCAAATCACTCACAACCATACTTCTCTGAAAAGACTCAAAACTGTACCTTCATTCAAGCCACCCCATAAAACACACTTCAAAACAGTTGGAATAGGTCCAAAAGAAGCCAAGGTCAAGAGAAGATTCAGAAGACAAAGAAGACAAAGAAGAAGACAACTGATAGTTGAATTTCTCAATGATCATGGATTTGGTGAAAAGGCCATCTGGAACAGATATGATCAAGATGATTTCCAACCTCTAAATGTTGTTGATTCAGATGAAGACTACTTCCAACAGCTAGCTGAAAGAATGGTCAGATTTTGGGTTGTTAACATCAAAGAAGTTAGAATCTACTACAGTGATGGGTCCTTTGAACAACTTGGAAATAGACTAATGGATTCTCTCTCAATTGTTGAACTGAAAAGGGTGCTAAGCTTGATGAATGGTAAAGATTCAGCCACTAAGGCATGGAGAACGGTATTGGCAGTGTTTGTGGTTAACAGAGAGGAGATGAGAGATGAGCATAGAGCTTTGCTAGCTGAAAAGAGGAGAAAGTATGAGCATGACATTGATGAGTATATTAGAAGATCAGAAGAGTTGAAGGCAGCAGGCAAGAGCAGAATATCAAAGGATGGAAGACTTCTGAATGTAAAAGCTGGCTCTTTGTCAAGATACAGGATAGGGATGTTAGCTAGTTATCCTAAGCCAGATTTGCTGAAACTAATATAGGCTCTAACTGACACCCCCATCCTAGAAGAATTAGAAATACTTGTACAGATTAAGAACATAATTGAGAAATGATCAGAAAGCTCAGTCTTTAATTAATTATTGTAAACTGTCAAATGTTCAATGTACAAGTGTTGTATCAGCTTTTGTATTATTTTATTTGTTGGATTTTAATCGCAGCGGAAGCATGGCAAAACGCTTTTACACATATAAAATCCAAATAAAAGCATATAAATCGTGATTAAAACATATGAATCGATTACTAACCTTTAATAGCGATCCAAAAGCAACGATCGGAGATCCTTAGCAGCTGCTCCTCAAACGTGAAGCACTCCACCGGTATCCACCAAGAAAACGATGCTAAGGAGGAGGAGGAGGTGGAGAGAATTAGGTTTTTCTAAAAATTTTGGGTTCTTTTGAAAATAGGGTTTATAATAGTATATTTATAGACAAAATTTTTAACTGAAATTTTCCCATAAAATATTATATTATTAACCCTTTATTATTCACATTAATAATTAAAACACCTTTTAATTATTAATCCTTTTTCTAAACACTTTAGAAATAATTCTCTCTCTTGATTTAATTTCCAAAAATTAAATTCTTAATTAATAATATTAAGAACTTTTCTTAATTAATTTATAATCAATTAAATCTCATTTAATCAATTATCAAATTTGCCAATTAATTATTTATTTCATAAATAAATAATTATTAGCCATTATTAATTAATTCCCCCACCATTAAATCATTCTCTTTTATGGTGTGACCCTGTAGGTTCAATATTAAGCCGGTAGTAGAAATAAATAATAATAAAACTATTTTATCATTATTTATATAAATTCTTTAATTTATTAAATATGATTAATTAATTAATCATATTTATTCTACATCGTGAGGAATACTTCTCAGCATATCGCGACTATCCGGATAATACGAATTCACTGCTTAGAATACCAAGAACCTATTCAGTGAATAGTTACCGTACAATTAACTCCTTCTACCCTCCAATGTCCTGATTAAATACAAGGCATGGATCTTGTGTTAAGCCTATCTAATTTAATCATTTTCTTTCCCATTCACTATGCTCAGTTCTATGTAAATTAGAAACTCCTTTCTAATTTCATTCACTCTGGCCAGAGATTCCTGAACTAGCATAAGTGGATCAGCCTTGAACATTCTCTTCCTTCACTGGAAGGGGTAGATCCTTTATTGATCATACACTATCTTCGTGTACAAATTCCTATACCCAGTAGAGCCCTAATAATTGTCCCTGGAGACTAAGAACTAAACCAAAGCATAATTCAGTGTACACAAGAAGACTATGATGACCTCAAGTCTAAGGATACTTGTACAACTATCACTATGTGAACAACTGCTGACACGTGAGTGAACTCCATCAGTTGTTCAGCTGTGCGAGTCATGTTCAGTGAACTTATTCTATAATAAGCACCTGCATACCAGCTATAGTGTCACCACACAAATATCTATGAGAACAGACATCCTTCATAATGAAGCAAGCATAGTATGTACCGATCTTTGCAGATTATTAATTACCAGTTAGTAATCCTATGAACAGGAACTATTTAAGTTTAGAGTTATCATCTTTTAGGTCTCACTATTATGATCTCATCATAATCCATAAAAAGCTTTACTCTAAACTATGGTATATCTTATTTAAACACTTAAATAGATAGAGCCCGTAATAAAAACAAAACAAGTCTTTTATTAATATCAAAGAAATCAAAACAGATTACATAAAAGTTATTCCTAAATCCTCATACATGATTGGACTTAGGACATATTCCTTTCAATCTCCCACTTGTACTAAAGCCAATCACTCTGGTATCTAATACCCATCTTGTCTTTATGACGATCAAAGTGACTTTCAGAAAGTAGCTTTGTGAGTGGGTCTGCTATGTTGTTATGTGTGTCAACTCTCTTTCAATACTAGAAATGTTACCGCGCTCCCACTAACTCTTTTGTAGACACATGGTTCATCTACATTTTTGATAAAACCAAACTCTTTGATTGTCTCATCAAAACGGATATTCCATCTACGAGAAGCTTGCTTTAAACCACATATGGTTCGCAGCAGCTTACACACTAGGTTTTCATTTCCATTGGAAAGAAAACCATCTGGCCATTTGCCAGATTTCATAGTCGTAGTAAGCAGCAATCGCAAGCAAAATCCGAACTGATTTTAACAGGGCTATAGGTAAAAGGTTTCATCAAAGTCAATTCATTGCCTTTGTTTGAATTCTTTTGCCACAAGCCTGGCCTTAAAGGTCTCCACATGGCCATCTGCTCTAATCTTTCTTTTGTATACCGTATACATAGATTCCATTTCGGATTTCATGGCACTTTGCCATTTCTATGAGTCAACACTACTCATAGCCTCATTATAGGTCACAGGGTCGTCTTCATCGATGATTGACAACTCATTGTCATTCTCAATGACAAGGCCATAATACCTCTCAGGTTGGCGAGACACTCTCTCTGACCTACGAATGGGCTGTTCCACAGAAGTTTGTTCAGTCTGAACAGGTGTTTCCACTTGAAACGTAGTAGTTTGTGCTTCTTGAACTTCATCAAGGTCAATTTTGCTCCCACTGTTTCCTTCAAGGATAAAATCCTTTTCCAAGAAGGTAGCATGTCTAGAGACAAACACCCGATGATCGGTGTAAAAGTAATACCCTAAAGTCTCTTTAGGATATCCCACAAAACTACATTTTACGGATCGAGATTTCAGCTTATCTGGGTCAACTTTCTTGACATAAGCTGGACATCCCCAAATCTTAACATGTTTAAGACTCGGTTTCCTTTCTTTCCATATCTCATATGGAGTTCGAGGAACAGATTTGGAAGGCATCTTATTCAGTAAATATGCTGAGGTTTCCAATACATAACCCCATAGGAATACTGGAAGATTCGCATAGCTCATCATGGACCGAACCATGTCTAACAAAGTTTGATTTCTCCTTTCAGATACCAATCTGGAGGAGTCCACTGGGAGACTATACCCTTTTCTTTGAGATAATCCAGAAACTCTCCATTCAAGTATTCACCACCTCGATCTGATCGAAGAGTTATAATACCATTTTTGGTTTGTTTCTCCACTTCATACTTATACTCTTTGAACTTTTCAAAGGCTTCAGACTTGTGTTTCATCAAACACATATCCGAATCTAGATCTATCATCTATGAAAGTAATGAAGTATGAAAATCCACCCATGGCTTGCGTAGACATTGGTCCACATACATCTGTGTGTACCAATCCTAGCAAATCTGCAGCCCTCTCTCCATGTTCACTAAATGGAGATTTGGTCATTTTACCCAATAGACAAGACTCGCATGTAGGATATGATTCAAAATCAAAAGGGGTCAAGTAACCCTTCCTTATACAATGTCCGCAGTCTATTTTCACTAATATGACCAAGTCTGCAGTGCCAAAAGAAAGTGAGATTTTTATCATCCCTTTTCTTTTATTAGTTTGTTCAATCTGAAGTAAATTATGTCACATACATACAGACCATTATTTAAAGTACCACGTCCATAAAGAATATTATCTCTAAGAATAATACATTCATTATTCTCAATAATAAACGAAAATTCAGCCAAGTCTAACATGGGAATAATATTCCTCACAATCGAGGAAACAAAATAACAATTATTTAAAAAACAATAGTCTTGTCCGTAGGCATATGTAAATGAAATGATCCTACATCTTCAGCAGCAACTCTTGCTCCATTTCCCATCAGTAGAATCACCTCCTCTTCCTTAAGAGTCCTACTTCTCCTTAGTCCCTGCAACGAATTGCAGATATGAGAACCATATGCGGTATCTATTACCCAAGTAGAAATTTGATTTAATGATATATTCACTTCCATCATGAACATACCTGAATCAGAAGCGGTAGTCTCACTACCCTTCTTCTTCTTTTTCAATTCTGCAAGGTAAACCTTGCAGTTCCTCTTCCAGTGCCCCACCTTGTTACAGTGAAAGCAAACAACTTTGCTCTTGGGGTCTTCAGCTTTTGGTGGAACCGGCTTTTCTTCACCTACTTTCTTCTTCTTGGAAGGGTTCCTCTTCCTTTTCTTAGGTTTGGAACCTTCACCAATTAGAAGAACAAAACTCTTCTTAGGGGGAAAATTCGATTCCGCAGTTTTCAACATGTTGTGGAGTTCAGGCAGGCTGACATCCAACTTATTCATGTGAAAGTTCACAACAAACTGCGAGAACGAACTCGGAAGCGATTGCAAGACCAAGTCTTGGCTCAGCTCCCCATCCATGGCAAAACCAAGTTGTCCAAGACGTTCAATCAAATTGATCATCTTAAGTACATGGTCATTCACAGATGTTCCCTCAGACATCCTACAACCGAACAGCTCCTTCGATATCTCATATCGAGCTGTCCTCCCCGCCACATCATACAACTCTTATAGATGCATTAGGATATTGTGAGCATCCATATGCTCATGTTGCTTTTGTAGCTCAATGTTCATGGAAGCTAGCATGATACATTGAGCAACATTTGCATCATCTATCCACTTACGATACACAACATGTTCATCATTATGTGCATCGCTAGCACGTTCAGTAGGCTTAGGTGAGTCAAGCACATATTCCAGCTTCTCAACCCTGAGAACAATTCTCAAGTTTCGAAGCCAGTCAGCATAATTAGGACCAGTCTGTTGGATTTTTAAACGCAGCGGGGCGTGGAAAAACACTTTTACACACATAAAATCCAAATAAAAGCATATAAATCGTGAATAAAAAAATTCGAGGGATCGAATCTAACCTTTTAAAATAATTCGGAGACAACGATCAGAGATCCTTAGCAGTTGCTCCTCAAGTGTGAAGCACTCCACTGGTATCCACCAAGAAAACGACTTTTAGGAGGAGGAGGAGGTGGAGAGAATTTGGTTTTCTAAAACTTTTGGGTTTCTGGGGTTAGAATAAAAATAGGGTCTATAATAGTGTATTTATAGGCAAAATTTTCAGCTGAAATTTTCCCATAAATAATATTATTATTATCCCATTTATTATTCTTATTAATAATTAAAACACCTTTTAATTATTAATCCTTTTTCTAAACACTTTAGAAATAATTCTCTCTCTTGATTTAATTTCCAAAAATTAAATCCTTTAATTAATAATATTAAGAACTTTTCTTAATTAATTTATAATCAATTAAATCTCATTTAATTAATTATTAAATTTTCCAATTAATTATTTATTTTATAAATAAATAATTATCAACCATTATTAATTAATTCCCCCACCATTAAATCATTCTCTTTTTATGGTGTGACCCTGTAGGTTCAATATTAAGCTGGTAGTAGAAATAAATAATAATAAAACTATTTTATCATTATTTATATAAATTCTCTAATTTATTAAATATGATTAATTAATTAATCACATTTATTCTACATCGTGAGGGATGCTTCTCAACATATCGCGACTATCCGGATAATATGAATTCACTGCTTAGAATACCAAGAACCTGTCAGTGAATAGTTACCATACAATAAACTCCTTCTACCCTACAATGTCCCGATTAAATACAAGGCATGGATCTCGTGTCAAGCCTATCTAATTTAATCACTTGCTTACCATTTATTATGCGTAGTTCTATGCAAATCAGAAACTCCTTTCTAATTTCATTCACTCTGGCCAGAGATTCCTGAACTAGCATAGTGGATCAGCCTTGAACATTCACTTCCTTCACTGGAAGGGGTAGATCCTTTATTGATCATACACTATCTTCGTGTATAAATTCCTATACCCAGTAGAGCCCTAATAATTGTCCCTGGAGACTAAGAACTAAACCAAAGCATAGTTCAGTGTACACAAGATGACTATGATGACCTCAAGTCTAAGGATACTTGTACAACTATCACTATGTGAACAACTGCTGACACGTGAGTGAACTCCATCAGTTGTTCAGCTGGGCGAGTCATGTTCAGTGAACTTATTCTATAATAAGCACCTACATACTAGCTATAGTGTCACCACACAAATGTCTATGAGAACAGACATCCTTCATAATGAAGCAAGCATAGTATGTACCGATCTTTGCGGATTATTAATTACCAGTTAGTAATCCTCTGACCAGGAACTATTTAAGTTTAGAGTTATCATCTTTTTAGGTCTCACTATTATGATCTCATCATAATCCATAAAAAGTTTTACTCTAAACTATGGTATATCTTATTTAAACACTTAAATAGATAGAGCCCGTAATAAAAACAAAACAAGTCTTTTATTAATATCAATGAAATCAAAACAGATTATATAAAGAGTTATTCCTAAATCCTAATACCTGATTGGACTTAGGACATATTCCTTTCAATCTCCCACTTGTACTAAAGCCAATCACTCTGGTATCTAATACCCATCTCATCTTTATGACGATCAAAGTGACTTTCAAAAAGTAGCTTTGTGAGTGGGTCTGCTATGTTGTTATGTGTGTCAACTTTATTTCAATACAATATAAGAAATGTTACCGCGCTCCCACTAACCCTTTTGTAGACGCATGGTTCATCTACGTTTTTGATAAAATCAAACTCTTTGATTGTCTCATCAAAACGAATGTTCCATCTTTCGAGAAGCTTGCTTTAAACCACATATGGTTCGCAGCAGCTTACACACTAGGTTTTCATTTCTCTTGGAAATAAAACCACCTGGCTAATTGCCAGATCTCATAGTCGTAGTAAGCAGCAATCGCAAGCAAAATCCGAACTGATTTTAACAGGGCTACAGGTAAAAGGCTTCATCAAAGTCAATCCATTGCCTTTGTTTGAATTCTTTTGCCACAAGCCTGGCCTTAAAGGTCTCCACATGGCCATCTGCTCTAATCTTTCTTTTGTATACCGTATACATAGATTCCATTTCAGATTTCATGGCACTTTGCCATTTCTATGAGTCAACACTACTCATAGCCTCATTATAGGTCACAGGGTCGTCTTCATCGATGATTGACAACTCATTGTCATTCTCAATGACAAGGCCATAATACCTCTCAGGTTGGCGAGACACTCTTTCTGACCTACGAATGGGCTGTTCCACAGAAGTTTGTTCAGTCTGAACAGGTGTTTCCACTTGAAACGTAGTAGTTTGTGCTTCTTGAACTTCATCAAGGTCACATTTGCTCCCACTATTTCCTTCAAGGATAAACTCCTTTTCCAAGAAGGTAGCATGTCTGGAGACAAACACCCGATGATCGGTGTAAAAGTAATACCCTAAAGTCTCTTTAGGATATCCCACAAAACTACATTTTACGGATCTATATTCCAGCTTATCTGGGTCAACTTACTTGACATAAGCTGGACATCCCCAAATCTTAACGTGTTTAAGACTCGGTTTCCTTTCTCTCCATATCTCATACGAAGTTTGAGGAACAGATTTTGGAAGGCACCTTATTCAGTAAATATGCTGAGTTTTCCAATGCATAACCGTATAGGAATACTGGAAGATTTGCATAGCTCATCATGGACCGAACTATGTTTAACAAAGTTCGATCTCTCCTTTCAGATACCAATCTGGAGGAGTCCACTGAGAGACTATACCATTTACTTTGAGATAATCTAGAAACACTCCATTAAAGTATTCACTACCTCGATCTGATCGAAGAGTTATAATACTATGTTTGGTTGTTTCTCCACTTCATACTTATACTCTTTGAACTTTTCAAAGGCTTCAGACTTGTGTTTCATCAAACACATATCCGAATCTAGATCTATCATCTATGAAAGTAATGAAGTATGAAAATCCACCCATGGCTTGCTTAGACATAGGTCCACATACATCTGTGTGTACCATTCCTAGAAAATTTGCAGTCCTCTCTCCATGTCTACTAAATGGAGACTGCAATGCCACTATAAAGTGAGATTTTCATCATCCTTTTTCTTTTATTTGTTTGTTCAATCTGAAATAAATTATGTCACATACATACAGACCATTATTTAAAGTACCACGTCCATAAAGAATATTATCTCTAAGAATAGAACATTCATTATTCTCAATAATAAATGAAAAATCCAGCCAAGTCTAGCATGGGAATAATATTCCTCACAATCGAGGGAACAAAATAACAATTATTTAAAACAATAGTCTTGCCCGTAGGCATATGTAAATGAAATGATTCTACATCTTTAACAGCAACTCTTGCTCCATTTCCCATCAATAGAATCACCTCCTCTTCCTCAAGAGTCCTACTTCTCCTTGGTCCCTGCAATAAATTGCAGATATGAGAACCACAGGCGATATCGAATACCCAAGTAGAAATGACATATTCACTTTTATCATGAACATACCTGAATCAGAAGCGGTAGTCTCACTACCCTTCTTCTTCAATTCTGCAAGGTAAACCTTGTAGTTCCTCTTCCAGTGCCCCACCTGGTTACAGTGAAAGCAAACAACTTTGCTCTTGGGGTCTTCAACTTTTGGTGGAACCGGCGTTTTCTCACCTACTTTCTTCTTCTTGGAAGAGTTCCTCTTCCTTTTCTTAGGATTGGAACCTTCACCAATTAGAAGAACATAACTCTTCTTAGGGGGAAAATTCGATTCCGCAGTCTTCAACATGTTGTGGAGTTCAGGCAGGCTGACATCCAACTTATTCATGTGAAAGTTCACAACAAACTGCGAGAACGAACTCGGAAGTGATTGCAAGACCAAGTCTTGGCTCAGCTCCCCATCCATGGCAAAACCAAGTTGTCCAAGACGTTCAATCAAATTGATCATCTTAAGTACATGGTCATTCACAGACGATCCCTCAGACATCCTACAACCGAACAGCTCCTTCGATATCTCATATCGAGCTGTCTTCCCCACCACATCATACAACTCTTGTAGATGCATGAGGATAGTGTGAGCATCCATATGCTAATGTTGCTTCTGTAGCTCAATGTTCATGGAAGCTAGCATGATGCATTGAGCAACATTTGCATCATCTATCCACTTACGATACACAACATGTTCATCATTATGTGCATCACTAGCAGGTTCAGTAGGCTTAGGTGAGTCAATCACGTATTCCAGCTTCTCAATCCTGAGAACAATTCTCAAGTTTTGAAGCCAGTCAGCATAATTAGGACCAGTCAATTTGTGAGCATCTAGTATGCTCCTGAGTGATAGTGTAGAAGACATAACGTACAAAGTAAATCTGTAAATGATAAACACATAACAACACTTAGCAAATATTCGATTTCATTTCAAAACACTATATGAATCGGGTCTTTATTCATAAGTGGCTCCCACTAGTTTTCCTAATTTATTCAACCCCCTACGTGAAAAATTAAGCATTCATAATGCTAGTGGGAATAGGGATCCTACATTCCATCACACAACCCCGGCTGTGGCATGAAACGCCATGTAATGTTCAATAGACAGATAACTCTTGTCAGTTACATCTAATGTTATTCCCTAATCAAACTTTAGCCTCTTGAATAATTGAGTCACGGCTGTGGCACGACAAACTCAATATTCTAAGTCAAGTCTAACCCAACATTCCGTACAATTGAATCAGTCACCAAAGGCCCACGGCTGTGGCACGTAACGACCTTTAGATTCTTATTCAATGTACACATCTCTATGTAATAGACAAGTATTTCTTATTTCGAAATCAAAGCCCTCGGCTGTGGCACGAAACGACAATGATTCAAAAATAAGAACTACTTTTTACCATGTTGGAAGGCTATGACCGACACAAGCCCGTTGTGTCATTGGCCAATTACTACTTGATATTATTTAATTTTAGAGGGATTATATTACGTTACAATCATAATCATATTATAAAGAGATTCTTCCTTTTAAATTAAATATTTCAAATCAATAATCAATAATCAGATGATTCCCAGATCGGGTGGAGCATTGTCAAGAGGCGTCACTTAATAACCCTTTCTTACAGATAGAAATCTGTTGTTGACAGAATCATCCTTTCTCTCATATCGAAAATTTATATTCAATTACGTGTTTCATAAACACAAGGATCTCATGATTGTATTCATAATATTGTTCTTAAGGTTATGAAACAATTTCACTATACTAGGTTGTCTAACAAACGCCTTATGTTTATTTAAGTTCACCTAAATCTATCATCGCATGATAAACTAAGCATATATCACATATAACAACATGAATAAACATCAAGGTATGCATGTTACATCATCTAGCACATTAGTCTAATCATTATACATCTCTATGTATCACATAAAGCATTTAAAATCAATTAAAATAATCAAAAAACAGCTTTAAAACACTTCATGGAAATATAAACAGTTCAAAACTTTTATATAAACTAAAATTGATCACTCCATTAGATCCGTCTCGGAAAAACGAATCCAACGGTATATTGCACGCCTAAAACGGAGTTACGAAACTCCCAGAAAATCAATTTTAAAATTAACAGACGAGCTGTAATGCATTACAGGAACGAGTTACAAGACCTGTAACGCATTCCGGTGATGCGTTACACACCTTTTAAGCCATTTAAGGATGTAATGCATTCCGTTAATGCGTCACAGGTGTGTAACGCATTCCCAGAATGCGTTACACCCGTATATATTTTTTTTTCAGCCGCCGCCGTTGCTGTCTTCCTCGAATTTCGTGCAAGTCAGCTGATAGCCTGTTCTTTCTTTCTCCGTGCCAACAGCAGAGTGACAGACAAGCAGCAGTACAAACAAATATACTTACAATTCATATATATATATATATATGATTATTTAATTATGAATTTAATTGCTAAGAACTTCAAAAATTCATAATAAAAAATCTATACATCCTAAAATTATGAAAAAAATACCCAGACGATTTACAACACTTGTAGAACCCAGATCAACATTCAAAATTATTCTGAGAAACGATTTCTCATCAGACAAAATTAATCCATAAGATAACTTGTAAAAATCATAATTAATTCATACAAGCACATAAAATTCTGAAATTTTTACCACAGATCTATATGCATACAACCTATGCTCTCATACCATTGTTGGATTTTTAAACGCAGCGGGGCGTGGAAAAACACTTTTACACACATAAAATCCAAATAAAAGCATATAAATCGTGAATAAAAAAATTCGAGGGATCGAATCTAACCTTTTAAAATAATTCGGAGACAACGATCAGAGATCCTTAGCAGTTGCTCCTCAAGTGTGAAGCACTCCACCGGTATCCACCAAGAAAATGACTTTTAGGAGGAGGAGGAGGTGGAGAGAATTTGGTTTTCTAAAACTTTTGGGTTTCTGGGGTTAGAATAAAAATAGGGTCTATAATAGTGTATTTATAGGCAAAATTTTCAGCTGAAATTTTCTCATAAATAATATCATTATTATCCCATTTATTATTCTTATTAATAATTAAAACACCTTTTAATTATTAATCCTTTTTCTAAACACTTTAGAAATAATTCTCTCTCTTGATTTAATTTCCAAAAATTAAATCCTTTAATTAATAATATTAAGAACTTTTCTTAATTAATTTATAATCAATTAAATCTCATTTAATTAATTATTAAATTTGCCAATTAATTATTTATTTTATAAATAATAATTATCAGCCATTATTAATTAATTCCTCAACCATTAAATCATTCTCTTTTTATGGTGTGACCCTGTAGGTTCAATATTAAGCTGGTAGTAGAAATAAATAATAATAAAACTATTTTATCATTATTTATATAAATTCTCTAATTTATTAAATATGATTAATTAATTAATCACATTTATTCTACATCGTGAGGGATGCTTCTCAACATATCGCGACGATCCGGATAATATGAATTCACTGCTTAGAATACCAAGAACCTGTCAGTGAATAGTTACCGTACAATAAACTCCTTCTACCCTACAATGTCCCGATTAAATACAAGGCATGGATCTCGTGTCAAGCCTATCTAATTTAATCACTTGCTTACCATTTATTATGCGTAGTTCTATGCAAATCAGAAACTCCTTTCTAATTTCATTCACTCTGGCCAGAGATTCCTGAACTAGCATAAGTGGATCAGCCTTGAACATTCACTTCCTTCACTGGAAGGGGTAGATCCTTTATTGATCATACACTATCTTCGTGTACAAATTCCTATACCCAGTAGAGCCCTAATAATTGTCCCTGGAGACTAAGAACTAAACCAAAGCATAGTTCAGTGTACACAAGATGACTATGATGACCTCAAGTCTAAGGATACTTGTACAACTATCACTATGTGAACAACTGCTGACACGTGAGTGAACTCCATCAGTTGTTCAGCTGGGCGAGTCATGTTCAGTGAACTTATTCTATAATAAGCACCTACATACTAGTTATAGTGTCACCACACAAATGTCTATGAGAACAGACATCCTTCATAATGAAGCAAGCATAGTATGTACCGATCTTTGCGGATTATTAATTACCAGTTAGTAATCCTCTGACCAGGAACTATTTAAGTTTAGAGTTATCATCTTTTTAGGTCTCACTATTATGATCTCATCATAATCCATAAAAGGTTTTACTCTAAACTATGATATATCTTATTTAAACACTTAAATAGATAGAGCCCGTAATAAAAACAAAACAAGTCTTTTATTAATATCAATGAAATCAAAACAGATTACATAAAGAGTTATTCCTAAATCCTATTACCTGATTGGACTTAGGACATATTCCTTTCACAGTCAACTTGTGAGCATCTAGTATGCTCCTGAGTGATAGTGCAGAAGACATAATATAGTAAATCTGTAAATGATAAACACATAACAACACTTAGCAAATATTCAATTTCATTTCAAAACACTATATGAATCGGGTCTTTATTCATAAGTGGCTCCCACTAGTTTATCTAATTTATTCAACCCCCTACGTGAAAAAATAAGCATTCATAATGCTAGTGGGAATAAGGATCCTACATTCCATCACACAACCTCGGCTGTGGCACGAACCGCCATGTAATGTTCAATAGGAAGACAACTCTTGTCAATTACATCTTATATTATTCCCTAATCAAACTTTAGCCTCTTGAATACTTGAGTCATGGCTGTGGTACGACAAACTCAATATTCTAAGTCAAGTCTAACCCAACATTCCGTATAATTGAATCAGTCTCCAACGGCCCACGGCTGTGGCACGTACCGACCTTTAGATTCTTATTCAATGTACACATCTCTAATTAATAGACAAGTATTTCTTATTTCGAAATCAAAGCCCTCGGCTGCACGAACTGACAATGATTTAAAAATAAGAACTACTTTCTATCATGTTGGAAGGCTATGACCGACACAAACCCGTTGTATCATTGGCCAATTACTACTTGATATTATTTAATTTTAGAGGGATTATATTACGTTACAATCATAATCATATTATAAAGAGATTCTTCCTTTTAAATTAAATATTTCAAATCAATAATCAATAATCAGATGATTCCCAGATCGGGTGGAGCATTGTCAAGAGGCGTCACTTAATAACCCTTTTTTACAGATAGAAATCTGTTGTTGACAGAATCATCCTTTCTCTCATATTGAAAATTCATATTCAATTACGTGTTTCATAAACACAAGAATCTCATGATTGTATTCATAATATTATTATTAAGGTTATGAAACAATTTCACTATACTAGATTGTCTAACAAACGCCTTATGTTAATTTAAGTTCACCTAAATCTATCATCGCATGATAAACTAAGCATATATCACATATATAAACATGAATAAACGACAAGGTAGGCATGTTATATCATCTAGCATATTGGTCTAAGCATTATACATCTCTATGTATCACATGAAGCATTTAAAAGCAATTCAAACGATCAACAACAGCTTTAAAACACTTCTGTTAGCTATAAACAGTTCGAAATAATTTCATAAAATATCATATAATATACCATTAGAAGCGTCTCTAAAAGACGAATCCAACGGCACCAAAAACGCCCAATTCTGAGCTCCCACGTGCCCTCACGCGCCCCGAGAAGGTGACTCACGTGCCTCCATGCGCACACGCGCTGTCTGGCGCGTGTAAGGATCTCAACCATGCGCCCCCACGCGCACACGCGCCCAAACCCCTGTGCTGACATCAGCATGACGTCATCTGATGATGTCAGCATGACGTCAGCATGATGTCAGAACCGTTGACCAGCGCGTGTCTGACATGCGCCGCGCGTGGCCCACCAGCGCGTGAGCCCCACGCGCGCATGGCAGACGCGCGGTCCTCCCCCCTTCTGTGAGTCACCGCCGCCTTTTTTTTTCTTTCTCGATCGCCGTGCTGTTCTTCTCTTTCTGTGCCATCAGACAACAGCAGACATCACAGCAGATATATATATATATACATACTAACAATTTATATATATATGATTATTTAATTACGAATTTAATTGCAACAACTTCAAAAATTCATAATAAATAATCTATACATCATAAAATTATAAGAAAAATGCCCAGATGATCTATAACACTTGTAGAACCCAGATCAACATTAAAAATTCTTCTGAGAAATGATTTCTCATCAGTCATAATTAATCCATAATATAACTTGTAAAAATCATAATTAATTCATACAAGCACATAAAATTCTGAAATTTTTACCACAGATCTATATGCATACAACCTATGCTCTGATACCATTGTTGGATTTTAATCGCAGCGGAACCATGGCAAAACGCTTTTACACATATAAAATCCAAATAAAAGCATAAAAATCGTGATTAAAACATATGAATCGATTACTAACCTTTAATAGCGATCCAAAAGCAACGATTGGAGATCCTTAGCAGCTGCTCCTCAAACGTGAAGCACTCCACCGGTATCCACCAAGAAAACGATGCTACGGAGGAGGAGGAGGAGGTGGAGAGAATTAGGTTTTTCTAAAAAAATTGGGTTCTTTTGAAAATAGGGTTTATAATAGTATATTTATAGGCAAAATTTTCAGCTGAAATTTTTCCATAAAATATTATATTATTAACCCTTTATTATTCACATTAATAATTAAAATACCTTTTAATTATTAATCCTTTTTCTAAACACTTTAGAAATAATTCTCTCTCTTGATTTAATTTCCAAAAATTAAATTCTTAATTAATAATATTAAGAACTTTTCTTAATTAATTTATAATCAATTAAATCTCATTTAATCAATTATCAAATTTGCTAATTAATTATTTATTTCATAAATAAATAATTATTATCCATTATTAATTAATTCCTCCACCATTAAATCATTCTCTTTTGTGGTGTGACCCTGTAGGTTCAATATTAAGCCGGTAGTAGAAATAAATAATAATAAAACTATTTTATTATTATTTATATAAATTCTCTAATTTATTAAATATGATTAATTAATTAATCATATTTATTCTACATCATGAGGGATACTTCTCAGCATATCGCGACTATCCGGTAATACGAATTCACTGCTTAGAATACCAAGAACCTATTCAGTGAATAGTTACCGTACAATTAACTCCTTCTACCCTCCAATGTCCTGATTAAATACAAGTCATGGATCTTGTGTCAAGCCTATCTAATTTAATCATTTGCTTTCCCATTCACTATGCTCAGTTCTATGTAAATTAGAAACTCCTTTCTAATTTCATTCACTCTGGCCAGAGATTCCTGAACTAGCATAAGTGGATCAGCTTTGAACATTCTCTTCCTTCACTGGAAGGGGTAGATCCTTTATTGATCATACACTATCTTCGTGTACAAATTCCTATACCCAGTAGAGCCCTAATAATTGTCCCTGGAGACTAAGAACTAAACCAAAGCACAGTTCAGTGTACACAAGATGACTATGATGACCTCAAGTCTAAGGATACTTGTACAACTATCACTATGTGAATAACTACTGACACGTGAGTGAACTCCATCAGTTGTTTAGCTGTGCGAGTCATGTTCAGTGAACTTATTCTATAATAAGCACCTACATACTAGCTATAGTGTCACCACACAAATATCTATGAGAACAGACATCCTTCATAATGAAGCAAGCATAGTATGTACCGATCTTTGCGGATTATTAATTACCAGTTAGTAATCCTATGACCAGGAACTGTTTAAGTTTAGAGTTATCATCTTTTAGGTCTCACTATTATGATCTCATCATAATCCATAAAAAGCTTACTCTAAACTATGGTATATCTTATTTAAACACTTAAATAGATAGAGCCCGTAATAAAAATAAAACAAGTCTTTTATTAATATCAAAGAAATCAAAACAGATTACATAAAAGTTATTCCTAAATCCTCATACATGATTGGACTTAGGACATATTCCTTTCATTATTTTCATTCTTTAACTTGGGTTTAGTCTTGTTAACATGCATGAATTTGTGATAAGCAATCTTCTCACAAATTGGGGGAGATTGTTGTGGAAGACATGCCTGTATCATAATAAGACTAAGTCATATTGACAACCCTAAGATTAGTTGTATTGTAACCTTAATCTGTAATTTATACTTGTAACATTTAATGTCTGTAAAATGTAAATGGAGCAGACTGGAGCATTTTTCCCTAAACAGTGTCAAGCCTAAGAATTCTATCTGGAAGAAGATCAAGAAGGTCATGCCTCAGAAGAATTATGAAGAAGCTTGGAGTTGAATAATTATGTTTGGTGAAAAACATTCTAAGTCAAGATCTCTACAAGTCTCAGAATTAGTGTTATAGAAAAGTCATTCGAGAACTCAGAAAGACCTATTGAGAACTCAGGAATTGTCTATCGAGAACTCAGGAAATGCTATTGGAGATATCGATAAGTCAGATACCCATTCGAGAACTCAGAGATATCGACAAGTATACATTCATTAGAGAACTCTGAGTTATCGATAAGCCAAAGTCCATTAGAGAACTCTGAGTTATCGATAAACCAAAATTCACTAGAGAACTCAGAGTTGTCGATAAGTCAAGTCAACAATGAAGTTTCAGAGATATCGACAAGCCAACATGCCTATCGAGATGTCGAGTTCTCTACAACATAATTGGAGATCTCGAAGTGAAGAAATTTCTCTAAGTACAGAATTGCAGAACAATTCAATATCCAATGTTGCAAATCAACACACAATTCACACAGCTGGATTGACAAGTCTACAAAAAGCAGCTTGAGAGATGTGCAAGATTAATGGTGAAGATTAACTGACAAAGGAGGATCAACCAATACACAGTGGATGAAGATATGTTAATCTAGATATGGAAATCTCACTTTTCCCTTAAATAGAAGTGATTAGTGACAGGTTAGAAAAGCGATTAGCACTTCTTATTGTTCACTGTGTAAACCAAAGTTAACTATCATATAAAGTTAACTGAGGTCCTTTGTTTAAGATAGGACTGAATATGTAACACCCCCAAATCCGGGGTCGGGGATCCAGGTTGTCACGAGTTCCATTTCCCTTATCAATACCTAATCTTAACAGTCAACCAACTACTGCGTACTGTGACCCCACAATATACACACACACACCACAAGTTATAGTCTCAGAGATGAATACCAAAAATAACACAAGTCATTTTATTCCACAATTATAAACCATTTCACCATGAAAAGGGTTTCTAAATATTTTACATTTCCTTGCCATTATTACAATTTATAAATATACATAAGTCCGGTACAACAAAAGTTGAAAGCCTAGCCTATTGGTAGTTCCTACCTCAGCTACAACGACATCAACACCTACAGAAAACTGCGGAACGTTTCCTATCCACTCATGAATTGAGAGCTTGGTCCTGTTCATCTTGTCTATCTATTGTTGTGTGATGAAATAAGAAAGCAAGGGTGAGCAACAAGCCCACCGAAATGATATGTATAATAATTGACAGTATATGAGCATTCTCATAGTACTCATGAAAGTCTTGGTCAAAAGAAATGAACCAAGTTTGATATCTTAATGCGATGAAGTCGCAAAATATTCAGTATATATACATATATACTTTTTAAAATCTTGGAAGTCCTCTTCCATGCATAATACACACAGAGTTCCAGTGTATAACTGTATAAAAATATCGTTGCAAGGTGATCTCATATATCTAACCTTGTCTCAACGTTTTTCTGAAAATCTTTGTCATGCATCAGATAATCATTAACCAGATATAAGTTGAAAAGATGAAGTTACAAGATATCCCAATATACTTATATCTTTTCCAAATACTACTTGAACTACCACCGTTCAAGTTATAATTAGTTTCAAAAGTTCATCACATAGATGAGACTACGAGACAAGATTTGAATAGATTCAATCTTTGAATATCATTATAAATAATGAAGTTACGAGATACTTCATTAAGTCCCGATATATATATACACCTATATATATACATTTCATACACTCCTTAAAAACCTCTGTTATAAAAATTATAAATATAGTTGCAATATCCAATGAATTTGGAAAGGAGAAAACCTTGGCATAAACCTGATATCTTGCTGATCAGGCAAAGATACCAATAAGTAACTTTTTCTACTGTAGATAGATGAATTCCTCGCCGGTCATCACCCTGGCCGCATTAGGACCTCGCGCTAGACCGTTACCCGGCCACTCACGCATGGATGGACTGTTACCCAGCCGCTTACACCTTCATAGACCGTACCCCGGCCTGTCGCTTATGCCGACTCAATTAGATGGACTTACTTCCCGAATGTTGGGCAAGTAATCAAATTGTTTTCTCAAAACAACAACCTCGTTGCGAATATAAAATACACCACAGAGCCGGATCCCTAAGATTTTGAGCGAGTATTTAAATCCCCTTCGAAAGGAAGATCTTAAATATAAAAATGAGTTTTGGGATCCGCTCTAACTTTTAAAATTCAATTTGAAGACTCGAAACATTTTTAAGAATGTTTGGAGTAATGCTGATTTAATGAAATAAATCAGTCCCGATATATTAGAAAATATCTGAATATTATTATTTAAATAATATTCCCAAAATGATAATCCTTATAAAAATAATTGAAGTAGAAGTTTTAAAACTTATACTTGAAATGAATAATAAATAACCAAAGATATACTTATACGAAAGTACGATCTTTATTTGAATAATCGAAAATAAGTTTGATTATCGAAACATTATTCTTTAATAAAATAAAGAAATTTATTTAATAAATAAGCGGAGTCATAAGTCCTCAAATGAATATTAAAAATAATATTCATTAAATAAAATAATCGGAGTCTTAAGTCCTCGAATGAATATTCAAAATAATATTCATTAAATAAAATAAACGGAGTCATAAATCCTCGAATGAATATTCAACTAATATTCATTAATTAAAATAAAGTTATCGAATAAAACTTATTCGATTAATAGTTTTGAAAACTATATCAATATATATATATATATACATATAATATACTCGGGAACATCGACTCCCGGTTTTAGAAAATATTCACCCTTGGGTCCCCTATACTAAGGGTATACGCAACTACTGCTTATCTCTAGCATAGGTATTATGCAACTTATAAGCAATTGAATCAACAATATATATCAAGATTACGAAACAGACATGCATATATACCATATCAACATGCTCCAATATATCGCAAGATTTGCTAATTAACTAACATGCATCTATCACAAGATAATGCATATACATATATACATCACAACAACAGTATAACGGGTAGAAAACTTGCCTGAGTGTTCCGGGGTAGACTTAAGCTTAGAGTGGGTCCGATAACCTATGAACAACAACATAAGTCGGAATTAAACCCCGGTTGCTTAAGAAACTAGACTTTAACCAATTGAACCCTAACGTTCACTTATGGTAACTTATACGCTTAACGAATCACATAAGTCATTCGAGTACCCTAGGCTCCACCATTTTTAATAAATTAACCATTAAGAGTGTTAAGGCGATTCTTTCGCGAGCACCTTACCAACTGCCTAATCCACTTTACATAAATGTTTCTACTCCAATTAGTCACTTAAGGGCCTTAACCAAGGATTCAAAGTAAGGCGAGGGGTAATGGTTCGGTCGCGAAACGCCGTTACTTAAAACGGTCGTTTCTCCTAAACCGTACATCGGATTCAAACGAACCACATATCAAAACGAAGATCGTAACCTGAACTATCTAATCATGGCAATGGTCAAAACCTAACAGTGAGTTCACGGTTCCTAATGTTAAGAACAAAAACAGTCTAGGGTAATCGGACATTACGACGGCTATGTTTACGCGATTACCAATTTCGAACAACTCCAATTCAGTTCACAAACAACCCACAATCATCACCATTCCACCATAATTCAACCACAATACAATATCATTCAACCATAACTCAATATCTCAACTTATTCATCTAAACCAAGTCAAAAATGTGGCCAAGAACTTTAAATCCAACAAGTATCACTCCTAACTCCAAAATCAACAAAACCACTTACTAAACAAAGCTCTAAACATGATTACACACCCATTACACTAACCCATCATCTAAACATTAGGAAATCCAAACAATAAAACTTAAGACTAAGATCATGAAGAGTTATACCTTCCTTGAAGTTTTTAATCCATGAAAGATCCTTGAAATGCCCATGGAAGCCTTAATCTAACCTCCTACAAGCTTGATCTTTCAAAGAAATCAAGAACACAAAAATCAATTTCAAGAAAGTACTATTCACCATCTTCTTGAATGATTTATAGGAAATGCTAGGAAAGGATTTTCAAGCTAAGATTCCTAGGAAGTATGTAACTTAACTAAGAGAAGCTAGGATAATTACCTTGTAAATTAGCAAGTGGAGGAGCTTGGACTTCCCATTTCTTAAGGAAGAGGCCGAGAGCTCTTGTTTGGAAAGGTGGAGAAAATTTGTTTTTGTGATTTGTGATTTATTTCGTTGGTTGTTTTACTTTTGTTTTGTTTAATTATCTTTTAACCATGTAAAATTGTGTAGCTTGAAATCAACCACCCTTTCTTCCCTTTTTGTCATGCTTAGGTCATCAATCCTATGTCATCTTCCCATGCTTGTCCTCTTCTTATTGGTTTGATGACATCATCCTCACTAACCTCTTTGATTAGCTCCTAATTACTTGGCTAATGACCGCTGATCTGTTATACGGTTCGCTTAACTTTCATTTTCGTTTATCGTTTGAGGGATCATACCCGGGATCTTATTACTTGGGTTTCCTTAACCTTTCTCAATACATTATATTCCTTTTATGATCCTCTCTTATAATCCTTGAATTTAAATCCTTTTTATCCTGTTACCTTATACTCAATTCTTTCGGTATCTGGTGGATTTTCGGGAAAAATCAAAGTGTTCGAATTTGGATTCTGACGATCTTTACATACACTTATATACCACATAGAGTACTAATAATATCTCAGAAGATCAATAAAAGAACCCCTACATAGTGTGGTATGAAAAGTTTTCTTATTCAGCATAATCAGCAAAATCACTATTCATAAGGGTTTCAAAAATTTCAAAAATTGGGGT
The DNA here is from genome assembly GCF_009905375.1 of Apium graveolens. Taxonomy (NCBI): domain Eukaryota; kingdom Viridiplantae; phylum Streptophyta; class Magnoliopsida; order Apiales; family Apiaceae; genus Apium; species Apium graveolens. Next base: position 133,923,810 of record NC_133652.1, on the reverse strand, counting down.
TATTACAGTCTCCCCTCCTTAAAAGAATTCCGTCCTGGAATCAGATAGAAAATGAATAGGGATACTCTCTTAGCATTGTACTTTCTAACTCTCGAGTAAATTTTCCCACATTGTGGTCCTACCACCAAACTCTGCGTAGTTTGATAACCCTTCTCCTAAGCACTTGTTCCTTTTCAATCTATAACCCTTCCTGGTTGCTCCATATAGGTTACGTCGGGTTGCATGTCTATGCGCTCATATGCCCCTATTTATCTGGCATCCGAATTATACTTCCTTAATATTGATACGTGGAACACGTTATGAACTTGCTACATATTCGGGGGTAGGGCTAGCTCATATGCTAACTTTCCAATACGTCTTAATATGTCCAAGGGTCCAACAATTCGTGGACTTAAACTTTCCTTTTTTTTCCAACCCTCATCAATTCTTTTTAAGGGAATACTTTTAACAATACAAGGTTCCCTCCTTCATACTCTTTGTCCTTTCATTGTCAAATTAGCATACTTCTTATGTCCATCTTGGGCTACTCCCAGCCGTCCTCTGATTAGATCTATTATATTCTTGGTCCTTTGGACCACTGCTGGTCCGAGCATCTTGCGCTCTACAACTTCATCCTAACATAAGGGAGATCGACATTGTCTTCCCTCAAAGATCTCATAAGACGACATCTCGATACCTGACATACGATCTATTATCGTGAGAAAACTCAATCCGCGTTAAGTGATCATTCCAAATTCTTTCAAGTCTATTGCACAGATTCTCATTATAGCTTTTAGCATCAGAGCTTTTGCTTCTCAATACCCATTCTTTTCCAGTTCGTAATCGCTACTACCTTCCGTTCCTAATATTATACTGGTTATACTTTTGCTCGTAAGCGTTCTATAACCTTTTAATAACCACGTCAACCTTAGTATTACGAATGTGTTTCCATTCCGAATACCACCATAACTTTACTACTCCTTTTTCAGCTGTTTCTATTTTCCAAAGTTTGATCAATCATATAGAAGTAAAGGAATTTGTTGAGAGATCACTATGATCATGAACACTTGTTCTATTACATAGTTAGTATAGAAGGTGGCCAGCCTTTAGTACTTGACAAGCAATTAAACAACATGTGGTATCCTACTAGGCTTCTATCACACAGATAGATAGTCATTCGGCAATACCTCCCCTTCTGGAAGGGTTGTTCTTCTCAGCTTACATAAAATGAAAAGAAGAGAAAAGAACGAACTGAAGAGAATTGTATATACGTAAAAAAATTTATTGCCATAAAATATCTGGCTTGGAATCTACCTCTGAACTATAGAGGTTTTTATAGGAGAACAAAACATATATGTATTTATATCAACATCAAGTATTATAGCATCGTATTTCACATGCCTAAATATTTTTGCTATTCCGTCCATCATTCTATGGACCCATGATCTTCCTCGAGCTTATACACAATCACCTTTGAAACTCCCTCGACATTCGAAAATCGAATTTGGGGTCTCATTCTAGACATCATCGTTACTAGAATTCTATGCTTGCATCGCAACCTTCCTCGTATAGTAATACGACTCTCTATTGATAAGAAGGAATAAATATTGAATAGGTAAATAATCGACCTAGTTTTTCTATCAAAGATAACTTATATGTCAACACGACCCGATTAGTGGTACTCAATCTCAACATTCATTCCAATACAACTCTCACAGTTATAATCAGCTCATTACTCGCAGAATCATTGCTGCATTACTATGGTCCACCACTGACCTACTGTCCTCATTCACTTTCCATGAAATCTTAATATCTAACCATACGGAGTCCATACATGTCGTATAAAATTCTTCTAAGGAGTTAACATAATCACCATTCATAATTCATGAAGAACACTCCAAATTCTGACGTACTTTCATGACATGAAGCAGATAAAATTGCAGAAGAGTTTCAATCAAAGCAACGATAGCAGGTTAATACCATTCTTAATCATATGCCTTAAATAGAAGACTTAACTCAAAGGTTCGTCTAGTCCTTTTTTGAAACATGGTCCTGGCTTATCTCAAGATAGTACCTTCTGAGATAGATAGCCCGCTCATGGCGATTACATGAATTAAACCTTTATCAACTACTATTACGGTTGGGTATTGCACAGTCATCAGAAGGAATGTCAATCTTCCAAACCATAATACAACCTTCACAGCTTTAACCATCATCACTGTATTCCTTTGGCACAAGCGCCTATAATTATCCTCTTACCTTTAAAGTGTCGGCCACCTCTTTGGCCTTTCCTGATAGTAAAATTTCCTTACAGTCAATGTCATTTTAACCACCTCCAAATAAATTTTCTACCTCATTTCAATCACTGCTTATGTGAAGATGTTTTCCTTAAAATCTGATGAGTAAAAAAAATATCACCATTTTTCCATAAGTTATTGCCTCAGTCTTTAGAGGTTAATCACTGTCACGACTGACTCTCAATCATACTTAGAACATCTTTTATCTTAGGTCCTAATTTCCCTGAACAATTTTGACCTTTACTGGTTCGATCCATACTTTCTCGTGGTTTAACACGTGCCCCACTTGGCATCATTATAATTACGTCATATTTCCTTTATCAACATTTCTATTCTTGAGAATTTTGAATATTACCTTTTCTCCTTGTAAAACCTCTAAGGTTATCCTTGAATCGTTCCTCCTGTATTCCCTAGATACAGGGCATATCAAGATACCATTTTTTAATACCAGAATCATTGTCTATATACTTCTGAAAAATTTCTCCACTGATCCTTAAAGGTTGTTATTACCTTAATCGTTTCCAATTCATACTGTCAAAACTCATACTATCCCTATTAAGGGTGAAATGCCAACCTTTATGCATTCCCCTAGGATTCATTTTAAGTTACCGATGTTCTATCCTTAATTCCACCTTTAAAAAGGTACATGCATCCTTCCATGGATAAATCAAGTCATATATCCCTGATAAGGGTGTCTTATTCAATCATTCACACCTCGATAGTATATGCCGAATTTCATAATAACATCTGTATTCAAAATGAGGTCAATCAATATGGCCTCCAAAAGATAACAACGGTTATCCGCTTTTCTTGCCTAAATTGGGTAACGATAACAAGGATGTTCTGGAAGATATTGATCGTGTTCAACGTGAACTTCTTCTTAATAATTCCTTATTTACTCTTGTTGTTTATCTCAACAGTCATCTCAATGTTGGGATATCTTTCATACCTGGTGTCTCCCTTTCTGGGTATCAAGCCACTGGTCTTACACTTCACATTCTTGAAGGTCACTTCCTTCATCCAATTTTCCTAATTTCTTACTTCCTTGTCTCCTCAGTCTATCCGCGTCTCATTATTTATCCTTCGAACTATCTCAAGGTTTCCTCGAATCCTCCCAACTTACAGGGGATAAAATATATGTATCTCTTATTTCTTCAATCATCAACTTTAACTCATGGTGAATCACCGTCATCCTGACGATTACATACTTTTCTATTTCTATTGCTACGAGTCTTTAGGATTTCCTCATACCCAACTTCCTTATCATTCCTCAAACTCTATTGGCTTAATTTTCCTTTCCACTTCAGTTTCTTTTTATTATCCTTTCTCTTATCGTTATTTCATGAACCAACCCAACATAAGCATTAATTTCAAACATCCCGTCATTCTGGATTCGTGTCCTCAGAATGAATCTTGACAACTTTTACAATTTAGATTCATAATTCATCATACTCGTCCGCCTTTGTTCTGGCTCTAAAGCTTTTACACTATCTCCATAACCTTGGGAAGTACTTTCCTGAAAACAATTGACTGAACTTTAATCAGTTTATTCTAACCTCTGTCTCCGTGCCTTTCTTGGTCTTTCACCAGTGGGTGGCCTCTCTCTTAGGAAGGTAAGTGACAAAAACAGTCTTTTGCGCTTCATCAATCATTTAAATTATAAAATCAGCCCTCTATTTCCTTTGGCCAGGCTCTTGCCTCGGCTAGGTCAGCTTGTTCCTTGGAACTCTGAGAGCTTAGTGACTTAAAGGTCCTGAAAGAATTTCCCACCGCATTGTTTCCTCAGGGTGGTGTTTGGGGAATAAAAGTATAATTTTTGTTTTAGGTAGGTCCATGGATTGCCCAATAGGAGTACCATCATGGTTCTTCCTATCTTGCTCGACTTCTATTTTCTCAGTCTAAATATTTCTTCCTACTCCCCATAATTGGGGTTATCTTTTAATTTAAAATCCTCATTTTCCACTTCATTATATTCTGGGTTCCTTATATCTTAATTACGACCTCCCTGATTATCACATTCAAGGTTTGCCCCTAATCTTATTCCTCGTGGGGGCATGATGCTTGGAATTTTTTTTGAGAATCTCTGGATATTTGTCTTACTTACTTTGCTTAAATCTTTCCCTCGTTCAGTCCTTGCATGATTGCAAATTATGAATTCTCAAGTTCTATAAACTTCATGACACACTCTTAAGTGTTAACCGCACAATTAACAATATGAACTTATGACAAACAAACTGATCTAAACTGAAATTAACGAATATATACTTAACTATTTGTTCGAGGGTACAACAACTAACACATTAAAGAGAATTACATCATTTGATCTGATCGCTTCTATCCCAAAAGTACTACCATAGATAATCATCTAGTCATTAAAACTAATCATTCATAACTTAGGCTAATCCTCCAAAAGCGGTGCTGCATGAAATTCTTGTCAGATTGATCAGACTCTGCACACTATTATGGATCAAGAAATGCGGGCACACACGACATCCCTAACCTGCTCCATTAAAGCGGTGATGAGGTCTAAGATAGTTGCAAGTAGAGCTGGATCAATCTGATCCTCAAGATGGCCTCTAGCTATAACACGGGCGATAACCTCAATCCTTTCCATTTTATACGCTAATCCTGCCGAAAGTACCCCACCCTCAATCCTCGGTGCAGTAAGTCGATCCAATAGATCACTCCTAACATTACGGGCCTCAGACAGGCCACCCAAAGTCATATAATAATCGGCGATAAGAGAAGCCTGAGTGGTAGCATCTAGCAGTCCATGGGGTGTAGGTGGTGCAGGCCCAGGGGATCCAAATGGATAACCAAGCACGGTATCAGGTGACAATGGTGTAGGATATGAATGTGGCATTTCCTCAGTAGGTGCTGGGCTTTGTACAGGGGAGGGAACAGGAATTGGTGGAACCTCATAGATGTCTACAGGAACCTCTAGAAGAGGGTCTGATACTGGTATAATTGGTGACGTGGAAGGCCCCACTCCTGCTGGCCTCATTATTCTTTGTGCCCTTGGTAACTCTTCATCCACTTGTGCCACCCTCGCGGCCATTCTAGCTCTGATAGTCGCCCTGACTACGGTCATCAATTCCTCAGCGGTCCTTTCTTCATTCTCGTCAGGATCCTCCACGAGATCCTCCTCAGCAACAATCCCTTCTGGGATAATATCCTCAACCGCAACATTTTCAATATGAGTCTCATCCGGTCCCTCGTTAGGGTACTCTATTGGATTCACAATTTGATCTCCAATATGTAATAAAACATCCTCATGCTGATGCTCCTGAACCTCAGGGTTCGCTGCCCCGCTGCCCTATACGAGAACAAACTATGTTACTATTATAATATTTATAAGGGTTCCCGTAAGGGTTTTAACTGTCAGTACTACGTTAGGTAGCCCGACTATGAACTTGGCAAAAGTTCTTATTATCTTTGTGAGCTTATTATCTTAACGTCACATCATCTCTGAGGTTTATAACGCTTGGCTCTGATACCATTTCTGTAACACCCCCAAATCCGGAGTCGGGGATCCAGGTTGTCACGAGTTCCATTTCCTTTATCAATACTTAATCTTAACAGTCAACCAACTACTGCGTACTGTGACCCCACAATATACACACACACACCACAAGTTATAGTGTAACACCCCCAGATCCGGGGTCAGGGATCCGGGTCGTCACGGTCTTTCTTTCCACAATATCACTTCACTTAATTAATAATAAATAACCTTATGCTGTGACCCCACACTAACATACACCACAACCCGTTATAGTCTCAGAGATGAAATTGAAATAAGTACAAGTCCTTGAATCCACAATTAAAAGTTATTACAACCCAAAATGATTACTTGATAAATTTACAGTTAATTGCCATTATCTGCCACAAGTTATAATTATACATAATTGATTCTCAAAAGTAGAATGCCTGATCTATCAATAGATCTACCTCTGCAGCTATAGCAGCTACAACATCAACGGGAAGATGCGGGACGCTTCCCACGCGCTTGCGTTGGGTCTGCTGGAGTCTGGCCATCTTTCCTAACTGTTGTTGTGTGATGAAGAAATAAAGCAAGAGTGAGCCTTATAGCTCGCAAGATAATATCTAGTGATAACAATAATACAAATATCTAAATGGATACTTACTAGAATCTTTTATCATGTGTAAGGTAATTACTTACTGGGTATAAGTTTTAAAAGAAGATGAAGTTACCAATTACTTCGCTACACTTATACCATTTTAGAATCTACTAGAACTACTACTGTTCCAAGTATAATAAGATTCAAGAGGTCATCCCATAGATGAGACCACAAATAAAACTTGAAAATATTTGATCTTTGAAATATTTTGAAAAGAAATGAAGTTACGAGATACTTCATTCAATGGATACACCAATAAAACTGTTTGACCCTGTCAATGCTTCGGCAACCACCCATTAGTAGCCTTTCGATCGAAATGCTACGGGTAGTGTTGCAGAATTATCCAAATGGATGATGAACTCATTACGGGAGTTTGTCGCGCCAGGAAGACCACTTACGATGATCAGTCGTAGTGGTACAACCCCACCATTTTCTACATGTAGAGGAGAACCTGTCGGATTTACTTGTCAACCAAACACTGAACTCCTAAGGAATTGACCGCCTTAGCGGAACTTCCAGGCCATTTGGGCCAATATAATAAGGCTGGGCCGGCGCTACTCGACCACTTACGCCACTCCTAGTTCAGATGAAATCCATGACTCTGAAACGTAAAGCTCGTCCCCACTTTCCCCAAGTAGAAACTTGTTGATACGGCTCCACCAAGAAGTCGTATCTAGTTGGAAAGGAAAACTCACCGATATTTCCCAGGCGATGCCTGTTAATGGATTAACTTGTTCCAAGAATTTTACTTCTCGAGTGTTGGGTAAGTAATCAAAAACTCTTTTATCAAGACAACAATCTTGTTGCGAATATAAAATACACCACAGAGCCGGATCCCTCCGGTTTTGAGCGAGTATTTAAATCCCCTTTTTAAAAGGAAGATCTTAAATATAAAAATGAGTTTTGGGATCCGCTCTAACTTTTGAAAATCATTTTAAAGACTTGAAAACACTTTAAAGAGTGTTTGGAATAATGCTGATTTAATAAAGTAAATCAGTCTCAATATAAAGAAATATCTGAATATTATTATTTAAATAATATTCCCATAAAGAGTAATTGAGGTAGAAGTTGGAAAACTTATACTTGAAATAAATAGTAAATAATCAAAGATATACTTATACGAAAGTAATATCTTTATTTGAATATCAAAAGTAAGTTTGATTATCGAACATTATTCTTTAATAAATAAAGAATATTAATAAATAATAAGCGGAGTCATAATACCTCGAATGAATATTATAAATAATATTCATTAAATAAAATAAAGGAGTCATACATCCTCAAATGAATATCCAAGTAATATTCAATAAATAATATAAAGGAGTCATAAGTCCTCGAATGAATATTCAAGATAATATTCATTAATAAAATAAAGTTATCGAATAAACCTTATTCGATTAATAGTTTTGAAAACTATTACCATATATATATATAATATATATATATATATAAAATCTACTCAGGATCCTCGACTCCCGGTTTTAGAAAATGCTTTCACCTTTGGGTCCCTATATTAAGGGTATATGCAAATTACCGCTATTCTCTAGCATAGGTATTATCAACTGAACCAACAAATATATATGGAAAGAATACGAAACAGGCATGCATATGTACCATATCACATGCTACAATATATCGCAAGAATTTGCTAATATAACCATCATACATCTATTACAAGATAATGCATATACAAGTGTATACATCACAACAACAGTATAACGGGTAGAAAACTTGCCTGAGCGACTGGGGGTGATAAAAGGCTCGGGACGAGTCTGGTAACCTATAAACAACAAGTAAGTTGGAATTAAACCAAAGTCACTTGTAAATCTATACTTTAACTAACTTAGACTCTAACGCTTGTTTTGCGCTTACTGATTCTCTTAAGTCACTCGAGTACCCTCGGCTCCACAATTTTTAATAATTTAACCATTACGAGTTTTAAGGCGATTCCTTGACGAGTGTCTTACCAACTGCCTAACACTCTTACCATAATTGTTTCATACACTAATTTACCCTTTTTGGTCTTTAACCTATGTTTCAAAGTAAGGCAAGGGGAAAAGTTTCGTTCGCGAAACGCCATTACTTAAAACGGTCGTTTCTCCTAAACCGTACATCGGAATCAAACGAACTACATATCAAAACGAAGCTCGTAACATGAACTATCTAAACATGGCAATAGTCATAATCTAGCAGGGAGTTCTCGGGTCCAAATGTTATGAACAAAAGCAGTCTAAAGTAAATCGGACATTATGACGGCTATGTTTACGCGATTACCCAATTTTATATCACTCCAATTCATCACCAAACAACCCCAATCCATTCATACAACCAAAGTCCATCCTTATCACATCATAACATCCCCAATAAATCCAATATTAACATTTATACTTATGCTTAAGCATGAATTTAACTATACTTAAGTTCTTTTAACCAAAACAACAAGATTCACCATTCCATTTCACTACCACTCCAACCCAAACTCTAAACCACAAGCATTAAGCTACTATATCACCATAACAATCAAAATCATCTTATTATACAAAGGAATCTAGGGTTTGGAGATGATATACCTTCCTTGAAGTGGTGGGAGTAGCTAGGAAGCCTTAAGAAGCCTTGAGAAGTCTTAGGGATGCTTGGATCTTAAAGGAAAACAAGAAAAAATCAAGTTAAAAACTTTGAAATCACTATTCATTGTCTTCTTCATTGATTTCTTGAAGAAGATTGAGAAAGAATTGAAGGCTTAAACTCATAAGATAGCCATAACTATGCATAAGGATGACTAGGGAATTATCTTACCAATTTAGGAAGCCTTGATCTTGAGTTTTGAAATTTCTTTCTCTTGAAAATGGCAAAAGCCGAGAGCAATGAAGAAATAAGAGGTTTTGTGTTTTTTGTTTTGATGAAATGAAATGTTTGGCTTGGTTGATTGAATTAGATTAGTTTTATTTTAGGTTAATTACCAATTTAACCTTGGTTTTGTGTGGTTAACAATCCACCACATTTCCTTCCTTCCCATGTCATGCTTATGTCATGCTATGATGTCATCTTTCCCTCTTTGTCCTCTTCTCATTGGTTGGATGACATCCTCCCCTCTAATCTCTTTGATTAACTTCCTAATTGTTTGCCTAATGACCGCTGATCTGTTATACGGTTCGCTTAACTTTCGTTTTCGTTTATCGTTTGAGGGATCATACCCGGGATCTTATTACTTGGGTTTCCTTAACCTTTCTCAATACATTATATTCCTTTTATGATCCTCTCTTATAATCTTTTAATTTAAATCCTTTTTATCCTGTTACCTTATACTTAATTCTTTCCGTATCTAGTGGATTTCCGGGAAAAATCAAAGTGTTCGGAATTGGATTCTGACGATCATTACATACACTTATATACCATATAGAGTACTAATAAAATCTCAGAATATCCATAACAGAACCCCTACATAGTGTGGCATGAAAAGTTTTCTCATTCAGCTAAAACACTATTCATAAAAGTTACAAAAAGTTCAAAAATTTTGGGGGTTATTACATATAGTCTCAAAGATGAATACCAAAAATAACACAAGTCATTTTATTCCACAATTATAAACCATTTCACCATGAAAAGGGTTTCTAAATATTTTACATTTCCTTGCCATTATTACAATTCATAAATATACATAAGTCCGGTACAACAAAAGTTGAAAGCCTAGCCTATTTGTAGTTCCTACCTCAGCTACCACGGCATCAACGCCTGCAGGAAACTGCGGAACGTTTCCTATCCGCTCACGAATTGGGAGATTGGTCATTTTCATCTTGTCTATCTGTTGTTGTGTGATGAAAGAAGAAAGCAAGGGTGAGCAACAAGCCCACCGAAATGATATGTATAATAATTGACAATATATGAGCATTCTCATAGTACTCATGAAAGTCTTGGTCAAAAGAAATGAACCAAGTTTGATATCTTAATGCGATGAAGTCGCAAAATATTCAGTATATATACATATATACTTTTCAAAATCTTGGAAGTCCTCTTCCATGCATAATACACACAGAGTTCCAATGTATAACTGTATAAAAATATCGTTACAAGGTGATCTCATATATCTAACCTTGTCTCAACATTTTTCTGAAAATCTTTGTCATGCATCAGATAATCATTAACCAGATATAAGTTGAAAAGATGAAGTTACAAGATACCCCAATATACTTATATCTTTTTCAAATACTACTTGAACTACCACCGTTCAAGTTATAATTAGTTTCAAAAGTTCATCACATAGATGAGACTACGAGACAAGATTTGAATAAATTCAATCTTTGAATATCATTATAAATAATGAAGTTACGAGATACTTCATTAAGTCCCGATATATATATACACCTATACATATACATTTCATACACTCCTTGAAAACCACTGTTATGAAAATTATAAACAGAGTTGCAATATCCAATGAATTTGGAAAGGAGAAAACCTTGGCATAAACCTGATATCTTGCTGATCAGGCAAAGATACCAATAAGTAACCTTTTCTACTGTAGATGGATGAATTCCTCGCCGGTCATCACCCTGGCCGCATTAGGACCTCGCGCTAGACCGTTACCCGGCCACTCACGCGTGGATGGACTGTTACCCAGCCTCTTACACCTTCATAGACCGTACCCCGGCCTGTCGCTTATGCCGACTCAATTAGATGGACTTACTTCCCGAACGTTGGGCAAGTAATCAAATTATTTTCTCAAAACAGCAACCTCGTTGCGAATATAAAATACACCACAGAGCCGGATCCCTAAGATTTTGAGCGAGTATTTAAATCCCCTTCGAAAGGAAGATCTTAAATATAAAAATGAGTTTTGGGATCCGCTCTAACTTTTAAAATTCAATTTGAAGACTCGAAAACATTTTTAAGAATGTTTGGAGTAATGCTGATTTAATGAAATAAATCAGTCCCGATATATTAGAAAATATCTGAATATTATTATTTAAATAATATTCCCAAAAGGATAATTCTTATAAAAATAATTGAAGTAGAAGTTTTAAAACTTATACTTGAAATGAATAATAAATAACCAAAGATATACTTATACGAAAGTACGATCTTTATTTGAATAATCAAAAATAAGTTTGATTATCGAAACATTATTCTTTAATAAAATAAAGAATATTATTTAATAAATAAGCGGAGTCATAAGTCCTCAAATGAATATTCAAAATAATATTCATTAAATAAAAAAAACGGAGTCTTAATTCCTCGAATGAATATTCAAAATAATATTCATTAAATAAAATAAACGGAGTCATAAGTCCTCGAATGAATATTCAACTAATATTCATTAATTAAAATAAAGTTATCGAATAAAACTTATTCGATTAATAGTTTTGAAAACTATATCAATATATATATATATATAAATATATATATATAATATACTCGGGAACATCGACTCCCGGTTTTAGAAAATGTTCACCCTTGGGTCCCCTATACTAAGGGTATACGCAACTAATGCTTATCTCTAGCATAGGTATTATGCAACTTATAAGCAATTGAATCAACAATATATATCAAGATTACGAAACAGACATGCATATATACCATATTAGCATGCTCCAATATATCGCAAGATTTGCTAATTAACCAACATGCATCTATCACAAGATAATGCATATACATATATAAATCACAACAACAGTATAACGGGTAGAAAACTTGCCTGAGTGTTCCGGGGTAGACTAAAGCTTAGAGTGGGTCCGATAACCTATGAACAATAACATAAGTCGGAATTAAACCCCGGTCGCTTAAGAAACTAGACTTTAACCAATTGAACGCTAACGTTCACTTATGGTAACTTATACGCTTAACGAATCACATAAGTCATTCGAGTACCCTCGGCTCCACCATTTTTAATAAATTAACCATTAAGAATGTTAAGGCGATTCTTTCGCGAGCACCTTACCAACTGCCTAATCCACTTTACATAAATGTTTCATACTCTAATTAGTCATTTAAGGGCCTTAACCAAGGTTTCAAAGTAAGGTGAGGGGTAATGGTTCGGTCGCGAAACGCCGTTACTTAAAACGGCTGTTTCTCCTAAACCGTACATCGGATTCAAACGAACCACATATCAAAACGAAGCTCGTGACATGAACTATATAATAATGGCAATGGTAAAAACCTAACAGTGAGTTCACGGTTCCTAATGTTAAGAGCAAAAACAGTCTAGGGTAATCGGACATTACGACGGCTATGTTTACGCGATTACCAATTTCGTACAACTCCAATTCAATTCACAAACAACCCACAATCATCACCATTCCACCATCATTCAACCACAATACAATATCATTCAACCATAACTCAATATCTCAACTTATTCATCTAAACCAAGTCAAAAATGTGGCCAAGAACTTTAAATCCAACAAGTATCACTCCTAACTCCAAAATCAACAAAACCACTTACTAAACAAAGCCCTAAACATGATTACACACCCATTACACTAACCCATCATCTAAACATTAGGAAATACAAATAACAAAACTTAAGACTAAGATCATGAAGAGTTATACCTTCCTTGAAGCTTTTAATCCATGAAAGATCCTTGGAATGCCCATGGAAGCCTTAATCTAACCTCCTACAAGCTTGATCTTTCAAAGAAATCAAGAACACAAAAATTAATTTCAAGAAAGTACTATTCACCATCTTCTTGAATGATTTATAGGAAATGCTAGGAAAGGATTTTGAAGCTAAGATTCCTAGGAAGTATGTAACTTAACTAGGAGAAGCTAGGATAATTACCTTGTAAATTAGCAAGTGGAGGAGCTTGGACTTCCCATTTCTTAAGGAAGAGGCTTGCTTGGAAAGGTGGAGAAAATTTGTTTTTGTGATTTGTGATTTGTTTGGTTGGTTGTTTTGCTTTTTTTTTGTTTAATTATCTTTTAACCATGTAAAATTGTGTGGCTTGAAATCAACCACCCTTCCTTCCCTTTTTGTCATGCTTAGGTCATCAATCCTATGTCATCTTCCCATGTTTTTCCTCTTCTTATTGGTTTGATGACATCATCCTCACTAACCTCTTAGATTAGCTCCTAATTACTTGGCTAATGACCGCTGATCTGTTATACGGTTCGCTTAACTTTCGTTTTCGTTTATCATTTGAGGGATCATACCCGGGATCTTATTACTTGGGTTTCCTTAACATTTCTCAATACATTATATTCCTTTTATGATCCTCTCTTATAATCCTTGAATTTAAATCCTTTTTATCCTGTTACCTTATACTCAATTCTTTCGGTATCTGGTGGATTTTCGGGAAAAATCAAAGTGTTCGAATTTGGATTCTGACGATCTTTACATACACTTATATACCACATAGAGTACTAATAATATCTCAGAAGATCAATAAAAGAACCCCTACATAGTGTGGTATGAAAAGTTTTCTTATTCAGCATAATCAGCAAAATCACTATTCATAAGGGTTTCAAAAATCCCAAAAATTGGGGTTATTACAGAATAGATTAGAAATTGTATTCTCTCTCAAGAAAGAAGCTAAGTTCTAAACCAAGAACTTGGAGATTTTATAGCAAAATACTGTTTGATTTTTAATATAAAATTAAGTGAGTTTTGAAGATCTTTGTTTTACATATTTGCATTGTTATTTATGTTTAACATCTATTCTAAAAATCATTGATAACAACCATTGCTAAACCCAAAGTCGATCAAAAAGTAAACATTTAAGCCAAAACACATTCACCCCCCCTCTGTGTTGTATTCATATCTAACAGCTTTGGAGAAGAAAAATGGCTAGTATGGGAAGATCTACTTGATTGTGATAGTTCTATTAGTGGTTTTAGCGAAGTTGATGTAGTGTATGTGTGTCATTGTTAGAGGGTTTAGCAAAGTTGATGTAAATTTATATTTTTCTGTTGTCACTGCTTGTTTTTAAAGATATGTAGTATATTAATGCCTCAACAATTATGTTAGTGTTTTTGATTGTGATAGTTATGTTAGTGTTATTGATCATGGAAAAAACTGTTGGCATAAATAATAGAAAGATAATTCCATAAACACAATAGAAAGAGTCATTACATTGATCATAGTTGAACATTATAAATACTTATCAAGTTCTCAAAGGATCATCCAATTCTTCCAAAAATACATAGTCAAAAGATTATACCAACTTATCAAGTTCCCAAAAGGATCATTCTTCGCAAAAGATTAACACCTAGTTATCAAGTTCAACTGATAATGCATAAATGAAAGCAAACTAAATTAGACATCATCTAGGTTAACTGGAGTCTCTGTTGTATTCCTGAACTTGGTTTTCCACTGTAGTCTGCTGCTTCTCCTAAATGCCAGTGGACCTTCTTCTTCAGAGTCATCTTCACTCCTAGGCTCCACATCAGTTTTCTCTTCCTCTGCATCTGCAACTTGGTCCTTAGTAGTGCTTGACTGTGATTTCTAGATTGGTGGAATGTCCGCGAATGGAGTCCTAATAGGTACATGATTAGCCTTAGTCAAACCAGGTGTTGGCATGAAAAGTTTGCCAAAACTCAGTCCAATTAGCTTTTCTTTGAAGTTAGGAATTGGTTCTACATTCATCCAATGTGGCTTATATCCAACTTCATCATTCTCATTCTCAAAATATAAACTTTTCTTACCAGAAAGAGATTTTGTCTTCTCCTTTTCATTATTTGCACCAGACTGCTCACACTCAGCTCCAAATTTGTCATTATTTTTCTTGTTCAAATTTTGCATCCAAAAAGGTCTTTCTTTTTTCTTGTTGTGGAACAGTTTCTCCTTCCCTTTATTACTTGCATCTGCATCTGCATCAGCAACTGCAGATTGTTGAGTTCCAACTTGGCTATCTAGTTCTCTAATCACAATACCTGGCATGATCTTACTTCTCACAGGTAACTGGGTACTTTTCTCCATCCCAGCTTTGTTTACATGCTCCTTCTCAGTTATCACACTCCCCCTTGCTCATGAACAGCTTCATTTGCAGGATGTTCAGCTTGCACTTGCAACTCAGGACACTTGGGTTTTTTATGCCCAACCTGCCTACAGTTAGAGCAATGCATCTTTTTACCAGATGTCATTTTCTGGAGCCCTTGTACAACATTTTTGGATTTGCTCCTGTTGGAACTAGCATCTTCCCATGCCTCCCTTCTTCTGAGTTTTTTAGGCCTGCATCTTAATTTCTTTGGCATGCTAGGTGGTAGCATAGGAGCCTTATCTGTTACTTCCCAGAAATCTTCTCCTCTAAGGGTAGACAAAGGAAAACTGTAGGCCTTCATATATATTTCCTTTGAATAGTAATGTGACACATAAGATGCTGGTTGATGTCTCTTATCATGTATAACAGCCACAACATGTAGGCAGGGTATTCCTGTCAACTCTCATGCCCTATAGTCACATGTTTTCTCTTTTAAATTCACAGTGACTGATCTTGTACCTTGCCTAACCATGTATTTTGTGTCTCCATCCCAAGTTGCTTGCCATTTCCTAGAGGCAATAACTCTTTCATAGCAACTACCAAACCCTAAAAATAATCAAATAAACATGCTTTAACATCTGAAAATGTAATGACAATGTAAGTACAAGGGAAGATTGTTACATTTTGTTGATCACTGATGAATGTGAAGCATGACCATTTTCTAGTGATAGATCATCTTTTAAGAGATCAAGCAACCACCTCCAGCTGTCTGTGCTCTCAGTCTCCACCACAACAATTGCAACTGGATACATGTTGTTGTTAGCATCCCTGCCAACAACACTGAGTAGCTGACCACCACATACATTTTTCAGAAAACATCCATCTATACCCAGTATTGGTCTGCATCCTAACTTTCAACCTTATTTCAAAGCTTCAAAGAAAATGTATATCCTCTTAAATGTGTTCACACTGTCATCTGTCACCATGTTAGTCATTATCTTACATGTGTTATTTGGGTTATTTTTTATCAACTCAAATCCAAAATGCCAAACCCTTGAGTAGTGACCATTCATACTTTCTAAAACTCTAGCAAGAGCAGCCTGTCTTACCCTAGAACACTTGATTCTAGGTACATCAATTTCCAACTCTTGCCTAATGGTTTCTTGCATCTCATTCACCTTCCACTGTGGGTTTTTTCTGATTTCTTCACCATACATCCCTGTTAAGTATTTCACAGATACAAGTCTATTATGATATGGTTTGGTGCATAGGTGATCCGGCTGACATGTTTTAATTTGAACAGCCTCACCCCCTTCCAATCTACTGCACCACAAATAAAATGTGCACCCTTTTTCACATGCAACTTGTGCTCTTTTAGCATCATTTGTGATGAAATGCAAGGCTCTCCTCTCAGATATTCCATAATCTCTAACAACTTTTTTGAACTCAGCCATGGAGGAAAATTTAAGCCCAACTTCAAACTTGAACCTACCCAACTTTTCAGGATTATAAACTGTGGGTTTCTTCTTCCTTTTATTACGAGAAGGAATTGCAACATACCCCTTCTTAATGTTTTCATCTTCACTGGAAGAATCCTCAGACCTCAACTTATCACTAACATACTCACTCTCATCACTAGCATTGGGAATTTGTTGTCTAAGTTTCCTAGAAGCTACAAGCTCTTCATCAGATTCTCCCTCTTTAGGATCATAGTTAAGGTCACTATCATCACCACCACTAGACCAGTCACCAATATCAAGATCATTATTAAACACTTCATCAATGTCAAACCCTACATCTACGTCAAGTCCACTGAACTCATCATATTCCTTTACCAAATCAGTACACTACCCTATTTTCTTATGATCCACAAATATATTTAACTTTTTAAACGGCAAGGACATCTCAATCAAATCCCTAAATGATTGATCATCATATAACATTCTAATACTCTTCTTAAAGGTATGACTATCACATTGAAAATAAAACATATCAGTCTTACTATAGTCAAATTTCAGAGGATAATCATCCATTTCAAGAATCGATATTTGTCCGTGTCAACATCTTCGTTGATATCTATCATTCCCCCAACATAATCAACGTTACCTTTAAAAGATTCAGGACTAAATTCCCCATGATGGTGTAAGTAGATAGAAACCCTCGTAGACATTTCTAAAAAATGAAGTCAATATAGAATGTATTAAAATAATTTCTTCAAGCAAACGAACCAAAGATAACAAGATCTATAAAAATTTATATTTTTTTAATAAAAAATTGATCATAAAACAAGAACTTATAATGCCGGACCTTACCCTAGGGATAAGTTCGAAACATACCTTAAATAAGATTAAGATGATTCTCAGATGCTTGTTAGTTTGTAATCTTGAACAATACGGCCAATAATATCTTCAATTGAACGATTCCAGGAGTGGGTAATTAGGGTTTGCAGTTGCCCCCTTTCATCTTCCTGCTTTGTCTTCTCGATTATGTTTGTAGTTTCTTTTTTATTTGTTATATATTGCACATTACACGTAAACAATTACAGTCAGCGCCATGAGACAAGAAGCCGTCCACATGTCACACACTAACGGAACACTTACCGGTTCCCGTCTAAATTGACTACAAACCCAGTTGACTCTGACGGAATGAATAATTAGAGCTAATTAGTGATTACATCGAGTCAGATTTGCAGTCAGTGACCTACTTGAAACATTTGGCTCCAATCAATAACCTACTTGATATTTAATACCATTAAAAATATATATAAGAACCTTATAATCTCATGGGAGCCTATTTTTCTCTTTTTAAATTATTTTTGTAATTACCCTAATACCTTCGTGCCTTTACATTAAAAGAATATTTTATATTCACTAAATTAAATAAGTACCTCCTTGGAAGTATCAATATAGATTCTATTAATTCTCATGTCGAACAAATTGCAGTACGTGGATTAGCACAGCAAATCTGTCACAATTTTCTTATCAATTGTTATGTATTTGACTCTTTAGGAATTAAAAATCACTAATGAATTGAAGGATGCCTAATAATTCATTTGATTTAATTGATTATAACGCTGGCGGATCCATCGAAATTGTAATGACTATTTACAAATCAAAAATCACTAATGGATTCAAGGAATGAATTATCTAAACTAACGTTGACACATAGCGGATTAGT
The DNA here is from genome assembly GCF_009905375.1 of Apium graveolens. NCBI lineage: Eukaryota > Viridiplantae > Streptophyta > Magnoliopsida > Apiales > Apiaceae > Apium > Apium graveolens. The sequence continues at coordinate 133,905,306 of NC_133652.1, read as the reverse complement.
GCATAATAAAAATTGTTGGACTACGCTATTTTATTATGTAGAAATCCATTCTTAAAATATCGTGATAGGGAAGAAAATAAGGTTTGGGTATGTAATTAATGTTGCATTAATCGTATCAGAATTGGGACAACAGCTAGGCCCATTTGAGAAGGCCTAAAACCCTGAATATTAATTAATTGCGTAATTAATTAATAAGGGATAAGTCAGCTGATAAGATGAGTCCTAGTGGAGAAATAAATCCTTGTAGATTGGCCTCCAAGGAACCTGGTGGGATAAGGAATCAGCTTCCTACTTCTTAGGACTCCAAAGTCCATTCTAATGCAGAGACTTGCCCACCTAGTCTCCTAACCCAAGTCCAATTCAAGGACTCCCAACATCTATATAAAGGGTCTCACCCCCACCAATCAGAACTATGTTTTTTGACTTGATCCTTGGCAATCAGCAAGGTACGTAGGCATCTTGTTAAGGCAGATTGAGTCATGAAACAGAAGAGCAGTCAAATCGAGCCTCGAAGCTCACGTTCCTTAGTAATAAATACAGCAATTATATACCTTAGTTTTTAATCCATAACATTTGGCGCCGTCTGTGGGAAAGCACAACAACAATCATGGCGACAACACGGAGAACAATCAGGGTCATTGAAGGAGGAACACCCGCGGGGACAATTTAAACGATTTCGTCAACCGTGGAGGTACCTCCTCATTCAACCTATGCCACCACCCAAGGAGGAGCCCAGGTAGGGGAAACTGAACCTCAGCCACAAGGGACAATTCCCTCGGCTATTCAAGGGACGAATTCCCAACTTCGGCAGCCATATACACCTGTGAATTCTCGACCCGCTCAACTATTGTGACTACTAACCCCCCATATGGGATGCCCCTTTACCCCGAGGTTGGAGGAAGAGGACATGCTATACGGGGTGAAGCACGAGGGAGAACACCTCCCTACATACAAGGTTTGGCTCCTATCCCTGAGGATCAGGAATTTTCTGGTCCTTACACTGAGAGAGATTCCGAATCTTCAGATGATGAAGTCGCCCCAAGAAGGAGACGTGCTGGCAAAGAGCCGATGGATGATAGTAGCCAACGTCCTAGGAGCACCCAAGGGATGAATCCCCAATAAGTGCAGGAAAGGATCAGGGCTCACGAGGCTGAGATTCAAAGGATGAAGTATGACTTGGAGGCGCACCAGACCTCCAGACCCCCACTACCTCCAAGGGGGAGAAATCATCCTCCTATCATAGACCTGGATGGTCCAATACAAAGAAGGGCTGTTGTCCCAAGGGCTGATCCAAACAATCTCCTTCCCCTTGGAGATCCTGATGATCCTACTCCACCATTCATTGAAGAAATAATGAACGCCCATATCTCAAGGAAGTTCAAGATGCCAACTATCAAAGCTTATGATGGCACGGGAGATCCTGCTTATCATGTCAGGACATTCTCTAATGCACTGCTGTTGCAGCCCGTGAATGATGCTATTAAGTGTCGGGCCTTTCCTCAAACCCTGTCGGGTATGGCTCAAAGGTGGTATAGTCATTTGCCCCCAAACTCTATTGGGTCCTTCAGAGAATTAAGTTAGGCTTTTATTAAGCAGTTCATCAGCGGGAGAGTTCATGAGAAAAGTTCAGCATCCCTCATGAGCATTGTGCAGGGAGCAAAGGAATCCTTGAGAGACTACCTAAATCATTTCACAAAGGAAGCTCTAAAAGTCTCGGATCTTGATGACAAGGTAGCCATGATAGCACTGCAACAGGGAACAAGGGATGAGTTCTTCAAGATGTCCTTGGCCAAATGCCCCCCTGAAAGCATATTGCAGCTCCAAGATAGGGCCGAGAAGTACATCAAGGTTGAAGAGAGCATGAGGAAGGCAGTAGTGAGCAACGAGCCCACTGGAGGCAAGAAGCGGAAGACCGATCTGGAATACATCGCTAAGGACAAGTATCCTAGAACTGAGCAAAACCCTAATTCTACCCCTAAGAAGGAAGGGCCTGGGCAAAAATTCGCTGAATACGCTAAGCTGAATGCTCCTAGAAGCCAAATACTGATGGAAATCGAGAAAGATCAAGATATTCGTTGGCCTAAACCTTTGAAGGTTGATCCTGCCAAGCTAGATAAGAGCAAATATTGTAGATTTCACAAGGATGTTGGCCATGCCACCGATGAGTGTAGGTAACTGAAAGATGAAATAGAATTCCTCATTCGAAAGGGAAGATTGAACAAGTACACTGGGGAAGGAAGAGATAGGAATAACAATGGAAGAGAGAACTTTGAAGATCGTAGGAGGGACCAAGACGATCAGGGGCGGAATCCCCAGCCCAGGGGACCAGTCATAAATATAATTTTTGGAGGACCACATCCCCGAGGACCTGTGATAAACACGATTTTTGGAGGACCAACTGCTGCTGGATTATCCAAGAACTCCAGGAAAACATATGTCAGGGAAGTTATGCATATTGTTGGAGAAGCCCCGAAGAGGGCCAGGACAGGAGTAACAATGGCTTTTGATGATTTTGACCAAGAGGGTGTGAAATTTCCTCATGACGACCCGGTGGTCATAACACCTATAATAAGAAACAGCCCGATTAAGAGGGTCCTTGTGGATAATGGTGCTTCGGTGGATATCTTGCTCCATGACACCTTTTTAAGGATGGGTTATAATGACTCCAAATTGACCCCAACCGACATGCCAATATATAGATTTTCGGGAGTAGAGTGCCCCATGGAAGGGATAATCAAGTTGCCAACAACCATAAGTCAGGAACCAAGGCAAGCAACACAGATGTTGGACTTTGTGGTGGTGAAGGCTAGTTCAACTTACAACGCAATCATGGGAAAAACGGGGATACACGCCTTCAAGGCAGTCCCTTCTTCCTACCATTCAGTTATGAAGTTTCCCACTCGGAATGGGATTGGAGAAAAGAGAGGAGATCAAAAAATGGATAGAAGTTGTTATGTGGCCTCTCTGAGGGCAGATGGAGTTGGGGGCAGGTTCTTCCTATTAAAGATCTGGATATCGGAGAGAATGATGAGAAAAAAGGGAAGCCAACAGAAGACTTGGTTTCGATTCCTTTAGCCCCGAGGATCCTGAGAAGGTGACTTTCATTGGAGCCACACTCGAGGAGCCCCTTAGAGGGAAGTTGGTGAAATTTTTACAAGAAAATAGTGACGTATTTGCATGGTCAGCAGCTGATATGCTAGGCATAGACCCGGAACTGATTACTCACAAGCTGAATGTGGATCCAAATCGGAAGACAATGAAGCAAAAGAAAAGAAGTTTTGCTCCAGAAAGGCAAGAAGCTAAAAAACAAGAGGTAGAGAAGCTCTTAGAGGATGGTTTCATTGAGGAGATACAATTTCCAGAATGATTAGAAAACCCTGTAATGGTGAAGAGGGCCAATGGAAAATAGAGGATGTGTGTAGACTTCACTGATCTGAATGATGCATGCCCTAATGACTGTTTCCCGTTGCAAAGGATAGATATTTTGATAGATACCACTGCTGGACATGAGATGCTGAGCTTCATGGATGGATTTAGTGGATACAATCAGATCAAGATGCATAAGGATGACATCCCAAAGGTATCATTCATCACTGACTTCGGTGTTTATTGTTATCTTGTTATGGCATTTGGTCTTAAGAATTCAGGAGCCACCTACCAAAGGTTGGTGAATAAGATTTTTAAGGATCTTATTGGCAAGACCATGGAAGTCTATGTTGATGACATGTTAGTCAAGAGTCTAGTAAAGATTGATCATATAACCCATTTAATGGAAGCTTTCGAGGTCCTGAGGTACCACACGATGATGTTAAATCCTACGAAGTGTGCTTTCGGAGTAGGGTCTGGAAATTTTTTGGGATTGATGGTCTCCAAGAGAGGAATCGAGGCCAATCCCGATAAAATAAAGGCAATCCTGGACATGGAGCCACCAAAAACTATAAAAGATGTTCAAAAGCTCACTAGAAGGGTTGCTGCGTTGGGACGATTCATCTCCAAATCTGGGGACAAGTGTGTTAGGTCCCAATATGTTTGTAGAAGGGGGGTTGAATACAAACTATACCGTTTAATCGAATAAAATGCGGAATAAAAATTGAAACAAAATTCAAGTTAAATAAAACTTTTATTAAACTTGAAATGTGTTACAACAACGAGATCTGTTACAAGGAATTAATCTCAAATTAATTATCACAAATTTAGAATAAATTCGACATGAACTTTTTCTATTTTTGCAATAATTAGAATCAAATGCTAAAAGCGATTTGAGATTAAGTTCTAGGGATTTTGATCCGCTAGATAGTTACACAAGAACAACAACAGAATTTCTAGTGGATTGGATTTAACAATAACTGCTAGAAATAAATGCTCTGAGAATTTTACAATAATTTCTCTGCTTCTGTTTATTTTGTGTTCTTCAGTGGTTGGCTGTGTATTCAATTGTGTTGACAAAATGATCTGCTTCTGTTTGTTTAAGTAAACAGATCACTCGAATTGAATCAGCATGACATTCGGCAAGACAATCCAAAATGAACTAGCAAGACAATCCAAAATGAACTAGCAAGACAATCCTTTGAACTGGTAGAACTTTCGGTAGGGCAATTACTTGACTTGGAAAGACTATCGGTAGGACAATAGAATGACTTGGTAGAACTATCCAGAAAGACTTGGTAGGACTTTCGATATGACAATCCAATTGTCATACCAGTTCAAATCTGTTTTGCTGATTTTCTTTTTGAATATAAATCCAAAATCATTTCTGAAAAATGCATAATATTAATTCAGAATTAATTAACCAATTAATTCAATTAATCAATAAATTAATCTTTGCAGATTTAATTTATTTTCTTAATTAAATTAAATGACTTAATTAATTAATAGAGAATTAATACTACTCTTGAACAACAACCACTCTTCTGACAATCTTCTGAAAATCACTGACTCCATTTCACCACTTGAATGTTGACACTCGATGTACTGTCGGGTTCATGAATGACTAACTTATGTGATGTTTCTCCAAGTCTTGATTTTCTTCAGATTAAATTCCTGTAATTAATTGATACCCTGACGAGATCTTTGTCACTTGGTTAAATCTACAATCTTGATTTATATCACTGAGGCTTGATCAATTACTTGAGCTTCTTTCAGTAAATCTTCAAGTCTGTAGATGAACAATGTTTCTTAACCCTTTGACAGATGTTACTTTGTGAGATCTCTCCGACGATAGATCCACTATTTACTTATTACATTCTTATTTGAGTTGAGTTAAATCCTCGAATAAACAAATAGGCTTAACATATGCCTTTCAATCTCCCCCTATTTGTTTGTTAGACAATAACAACAAATACCTAGAGGATAACTCAACTAACAAATAAGAAAAAGATATAAACAGTAATGCAAAGTAAATAGCAGAAAAATTCTGGATTATATTTAACATTTTCCAGATTCCAAAAGAAATTTATAAGTGAATATAAGATAGATGTTCCTCTAGCCTGAACATATAACTACATTAGTCTATCTTGATTCATAAAGCTCTAATCATATTACATTGAGTTTTGAGCTAATTGACTTCAGTTTTCTTCTCTTCTGACTTCACCTTCTTCTAAATCTTGAAGCAACTCCTTGTCAAAGACACGATCCTTTTCTGAAGTGAAGCTTGCTGGTCTGACTAATTGAACTCCAACTGACTTTAGCTTATTCTTGAACTGATTGTACCTTTTAATATTCTTTTCACAATAAGCTTGAATCAAATCAGCAGCTTGAGTCTTCAACATGGATGAGTATCCAGCAGTTCTTAAATGATGTTCCATCCAGACCAGATGCTTAGCTGAGTAGTCTTTAAGAGATTGTGCATCTAGCTGACAGATTTGAAGACAATCAGACTTAAAGAATCTCACCTAATGAGGATTGTTGACCACTTGAGGACTAGCCCTGCTGGCAAACTCTTTAAGCCTTTCTCGAAGAACTTCATTCAATTCTGAGCTTCTTTTTACTTTGTTGAGAAGAACCCAAATCTCTGACAAAGAACGATTCTCAAACAGATGAAGTGACACCTTGAAAGATCCTTCACTCTGACAATATACAAAAATGCTCATCTCATTTAGGGATCTGTCAAAAGCAGCTGTGATCCTTGAGACTTCAGTCTTTATAGCATTCATGTACATGTCATTGTTAGGATTTGAGATTTCCAGCTTGTCAAGAAGATGTAGGAACTGCCTATCATTGTTAGTGCTCAGCTGGGGCATATCAAGTACTTTCCTAGCCTCATCCCATTTTTCACCAATCTTCAGTCTTACATCTCTTCTCCTTTCTTTGTCTTTAATGTCATGAAGATGTTGCTTTTCAAGAGTTTTTGTTCGTTCAATGCTTTTTCTCATGTCAATGATCTGGGATACCTTTTTGAGTTCAGCTTCTTTTCTTTTCAAGTCTGATTCCTGTTGCTGAAACTCTTTCTCAAAGATAGGATCCACTGTAGCTTCCTCTTCCCATTCTCCAAAATCACTTTCCTCTTCAGCTTCATATAAACCATCTTTATCTTCCAAGACTGGTTCAGTGGGAATGTCAAAAATATCAAAGTCATCCTGTTCTCCACTGTAGTAGACATCATCAGCCTTTCCTTTGTCTCCAGCAGAGGTATCTTTTTCTTTTCCCTTTCCACTACTCCCTTTCTTCTCCCCCTTAGTTGAGGGATCCTCTACTGACTTTCCTTTAGAACCTCCATGACCTCCATCACCTCCAGAGCCTGAGCCTCCACCAGACGGCCCTTCAAAGTAAGTTCTTTGTTCTTCATTAGGGCAGTGAGAATTCTTGATCATGAAATACAAGTGTTTCATCCCTTCATTGAGATGTTCCATGCCCGTTTCTATCTTTAGAAATCTGGAGGAGTCCAGTGAATGATTCATTTCAACCAGGTCTTCAAGAGAAGTCATTCTTGTATGTAGAGAGCAGAAGTTAGAAATGTCATCAGCTGATAAAGTTGGAGTTTCCTGAATGGAATTGAGCTTTGGTATGACAGTGGTCTTGAGATCTGAGATATCATTCCTGATGAGTGTCAGCTGATTGTTGACAGAGGTGGAAGAAGAAGACCGTTCAACCACTTGTGCTTTGAATAATTTAGCTTCAGCTTGGCTTTTAGCAAGTTCTTCTTTTAAAGCAGCAATTTGAGCTAACAGGTTTTCAGTGTCTGTGTCTGTGTGTGCTCTCACCTGAATTTCACTCGTGTTTGGTTCACTCACCTCACGTGCTTGTGTTTCTCTCAATATAATTGCTCGTGAGGAGTCTTTCTGTTGCTGTTCTTCTGTACCTGCAATTAAAATCACCCTAGCCTCTTCAAGAGAGGTCAGTGGTGGTGCAATGGGAATTCGCGAGTCCCGATCCTCAGTCAAACCTATGATTTCATGTGAAATAGATGTCTGAATTACTTCAGGGATAGATTGACCGAGTTGCCCTCCACTTTCTCCAGATAAATCTGTGAGTGGAGAATCCCGTGAGGGAGCCAGAGGTGTTGGATCTGGGAGGGGAGAAAATGACTCTATTAAAGGTGGCTGAGAGTCAGATTTTCCCTCAGAAGCATGTGACTGCTCTTCTGCCGTAACTATGGCAGGCACTGTAACAGACTCTATGTGCACTCCTCGTTCCGTGTCCTAAGTATCATCTACAGGTATGTATGGTTCCATTGTGAGTAATGGAATTGTGCTTGACTCAGTACAAGATGCCATGGCCCTATGGCGAATTTCAATAGATTCATCCTGTTGAGAGGATATTTCTAGTAACTGTTCAGTGGCCATTTCAAAGTCCATATCCTGTTGGGAGGACAAGGATGGGCTTTCAGATGCCTCAGTAAATGTTCTTCTTTTCTTCGGAGGAGGCAGAGCTGAGGGTTCATTCACATCCACCAATACACTACTTCCTATTAACCTTCTGGGTAACATTTTAGACAGTGGAGGAGAGGTTGAGATAGGTTGTGACTCTGTGTTTGGCTCTATGACCTGGGATTGAAGCTGTGGTTCTACAACTTCATGGTCAGTCCTATCAACCACTGGGGGTCTTTCAATAGAAGTAGGAATGGAGTGAGAGTGAGGAATTACTACCTGTAATGGAAGAGCATCTGATGTTGGAGGAGCCTGGGTGGCTTGAACCACTGGAGGTTGAGCTTGCTGTTCATGACCGGGAAGATTGAAAATAGGTAAGGGAATATAAGTGGCCATGAAAGCAGATACAAGTACTGGAACTTGCATGAATTTGAAAGTTGTGTCTTGGCGGGTTCGGTTACTGCGGAGTTAGCAAAAAGGGCTTTGTGCTCAGGTGTGAGAAGATGATCTGCTATAAGCATGAGAAAACGAGCATAGTAACACGAGACCCTACGATTTGTAGAATGATCACGTAAAGCAGTAGTGAGACGTCTCAAGAGAATGGGTAAAAGTAGTTTGCCAAAATTGATCCTTTGATTGAAAACAACCGCAAGACCAATATACTGCAGAGTGGAAGTGATGTTGTGAAAGTTGGATTTAGTGCAGTTGGCAAACACTTTAGAAAGTGTATCGAAGAAAATGTCCCATTCAGACACCAAATTGGATTTTGAAAGTTTGGTTAAATTGATCACCCCCTGATAGTGAATAGCATGGAAAAAGTTTGTGATATCATTTTCAGAGGGTAAATTCAAGAAATTGTCCAATAGAAAATTTAACGCTCGATTGATGACTGTTTCATCAACTAGATACTGTGTGTTTGCCACGGTGAATGAAAAAGATTTTGAATCATCGGCCACAGTAGAGGTTGTGCAAATCAGTCTAAGCAGATCGACATTTAAAATCACATTTGATTTAATAGCAGAGCTAACAATCGAATGGTCATTTAAAAATCTAATCCATGGCTTAAATTTTTCCACATCACATTTTTCTGGATTAAAATAACCAACCTGATTATGCGGGACAATTTGGAAATTGAGAGCCATTAAAAATATAATAAAACACACACGTTCAGAATTTTAAGAATAATATTAAGAAAATTCGAATTAATTAATTTAAAAAAATTAATAATTCGAATTAAGTCAATTATATTCGAAAAACTTAGAAAATAATGTATCTCGTTAAAATTCTTAAATCACAATAACAAATCTGAAAAACCGCACAAGACACGAAATAATAATAAATAACACAAGAAAAACACACAAAACAAAACAAAAGTTAATACCCAATTATAAATAAGCACACACAGATTTAAAGAACGAGAAAAACGATTCGAAAACGAAAAAAGTTTTGAAAAAATTTGGCAGCACTTCCTCACTGTATGAATACACACGTATGTATATGTAACAGTGAAGTGTGCTGAGTAAAAACTCGAGCAAAAGAAATATTAATGGCGGTTGAGATGGTTCGAAGAGAGAGAGAAGAGAAACAGTTGAGTTTTGAAACGAAGAGAGAAAGAGAGACTGTTGAAATTTAAAAAAAATAGAGAACTGAACTGATGAAAATAAAACAGACACAAAAACGATTAAGTAGTATAACTGGTATGATAATCCGGGATTATCATACCGATTGTCATACCAGCTTAAAGACAGAGAAAAAATAAAAGAAATAAAATTAATAAACACTAAATATATATAACTGGTATGACAATCTGATAGTCATACCGATTGTCATACCAGTATAAAATAAAAGAAAAATATATATATACATAAGGTTTATAACTGGCAAGACAATTGGTAGTCATACCGATTGTCTTGCCAGTATAAAACTATACTGATAACAAAAATAACACAATTATATACTGAAATGACTTTCAGCAAGACAATTTCAATTGTCTTGCCGATTGTCATTCTGGAAATAAAACAATTATAAACAGAATTAGTATGTACATATTTATATATATATATATATATGTACTGAAATGATTTTCAGCAAGACAATTTTAATTCTCTTGCCGATTGTCATTCCAGTAGAAAGACAATTATATACTTACATAAAATATTTATAAAAACAAAGACAATATTTCAGAATTAATTATTTTTATTCCAAAAATAGATTTCTGTTGAATTTTAGCAAATAAAATTCATAGAAAAATATTTTTAGAGAAAATAAAATATTCTGAGATATTTGAAATTAACAAGTAGAGTAAATAAAACAGATAAGATAATATAAATTACATAGAAATAAGCAGGAAATTTTGGAAAATGATAAAATAAATTTGCAAATGAATTTTTCATTTATGAAAAATTCATTTGTAAATTCACTCAAGAACATATTTCAGATATTCGCAAGTTTAATCACTAAAGCTATTCAACATACCCAATTTACCAACTAATTTGGTAAATGTGGATTCATCAAGAGGTTTAGTGAACATATCTGCTATTTGTTCTTCTGTTGGAACAAAAAATAGTTCAACAGTACCATTCATGACGTGCTCTCTAATAAAATGATACCTGATATCAATGTGCTTTGTCCTCGAGTGCTCACAGGGTTGTTGGTGATGGCTATTGCACTTGTATTGTCACATAAAATAGAAATTTTGTTCAATACAGAGCCATAGTCTCGTAGCTGATTCCTAATCCACAAGATCTGAGCACAGCAGCTTCCAGCAGCAATATATTCAGCCTCGGCCGTTGAGTTGGAAACTGTTTGCTGTTTCTTGCTGTACCATGAGACTAGTCTGCTACCTAGGAATTGACAACTCCCTGAGGTGCTTTTCCTATCAACAACACTTCCTGCATAATCTGAATCTGTATGTCCAACAAGGTTAAAACTAGATTCTTTAGGGTACCAAATACCTAGATTTGGTGTTCCCTTAAGATATCTTAAGATTCGTTTAACAGCAACGAGATGAATATCTCTAGGATCCGCTTGGAACCTTGCACATAAGCATGTAGCATACATAATATCTGGTCTACTTGCAGTAAGATAGAGTAACGAGCCAATCATACCTCTGTAGCTTGTGACATCTACCTTAATGGAGTTTTCACATGGTCCAAGCTTGACAGCTGTAGTTGATGGAGTCCTTGCTGATGCAGAATCCTCTAGATTGTACTTTTTGAGGAGTTCCTTGAGATACTTGGATTGACAAATAAATGTTCCATCTAACCTTTGATTTACTTGTAATCCAAGAAAGAACTTCAGCTCTCCCATCATGCTCATTTCAAACTTGTTGTGCATTAACTTAGCAAATCTCTTACGGAGATTATCATTAGTAGACCCAAATATTATATCAACCACATAGACTTGGACTAATATAGTATCATTCTTATGTTTTTTAGAAAAGAGATTTTTGTCTATGATACCTCTAATAAAGCAATTTTCAATAAGAAATTCAGAGAGAGTGTCATACCATTTTCTTGGAGACTGTTTGAGCCCATAGATAGCCTTGAAAAGAAAGAAGACAAAATCCAAATGATCTGGATCTTCAAAACCAGGAGGTTGCTCTACATATACCTCTTCATCTAGCTTTCCATTCAGAAAGGCGCTCTTGACATCCATTTGATAAACTTTAAAGTTAGAGAATGCTGCAAATGCCAAAAATATCCTGATGGCCTCTAGTCTAGCCACTGGAGCATAGGTTTCATCATAATCAATGCCTTCAGCTTGTGAATACCCTTTAGCTACCAGTCTTGCTTTGTTTCTTATAACCACACCATCTTCATCTAGTTTATTCCTGAATACCCACCTAGTACCAACAGCTTTCTTGTGTGTAGGTCTAGGTAACAGTTTCCAGACTTATTGATGTTCAAACTGATTGAGTTCATCTTGCATAGCAATCACCCAATCTGGATCAGTCAGTGCTTTCTCAATCTTCTTAGGTTCCATCTCAGAAAGAAATCCTGAGAACAGACACTCATTTTGAGTAGCACGTCTAGTTCTGACTCCAACATCTGGATCACCAATAATCAACTCAAAAGGATGAGCTTTATTCCAGACAGTCTGTCTTGGAAGATTTGATCTTGATGATTCGCCTTGAAATTCATTGGGATTTGTGTCCTACTAGTTGATCCTTCAGCATCTCCCCCTGAGTTGTTGCCATGTTGACTTGAAGATTCTCCGTCAGTAGCAGTGGTATCTCCATTGTTGCCATAGTTTCCATCACTATCACCTTGAGTATCATCATGATTAACAGGTTCTTCACCAGCAACAACCTCAGGTTCCTGACCATGTTCTGATTCTGAATCTGACATATCATCAAACTTCAGTTTCTCAGAAGGATCTTCAGTTTGGATACTAGGGAGTTTAGTGTCATCAAATGTAACATTGACACTTTCAGTTACTTTGTGTTGATCAATGATATACACTCTGTATGATCTTCTTCCATATCCAACAAAAATACCCTCATATGCCTTTGCCTCGAATTTACCACGACGATCATCTCCATCCTTGAGCACGAAGCATCTGGCACCAAATACATGAAAGTATTTGATAGAAGGTTTCTGTTCATTCAAGATCTCATAAGGAGTTTTCATGAAGTCTTTGTTGATTAGAGTTCGATTCTGAGTATAACATGCAGTATTGACAGCTTCAGCCCAAAAGTACATTGGAAGACCTGATTCACTTAACATCGTTCTTGCAGCCTCAATCAATGTACGATTCTTTCTTTCTACCACTACATTTTGCTGAGGGGTTCTAGGAGCTGAAAATTGTCTGGTAATCCCTTTGTCTGTACAGAATCCATTGAGAAGTGAATTCTTGAATTCTGTTCCATTATCTGACCTTATTGCTCTAACAGGGACATTAGAATCTAACTCAATCATCTTGATATGATCAATCACAACTTGTGGTGTTTCATCCTTAGAGTGAAGAAATAAAACCCACGTATACTTGGAATAGTCATCAACTATCACAAGACAGTAACACTTCTTTGACATCGAAAGGACATTAACTGGTCCAAATAAATCCATGTGCAATAATTGCAGAACACCAGTTATGGAAGATGTGTCAGTGCCTCTGTGACTTGCTTTCTTTGACTTTCCTTTCTGGCAAGCCTCATATAGTCCTTCTGGGGAGAATTCCAGCTGAGGCAGACCTCTGACCAATTCTCTTTTGACAAGAGAATTCATTGTTTTGAAATTGAGATGAGAAAGTCTCTTGTGCCATAGCCAACTCTCATCTGACGATGCCTTTGCATAGAAACAATTGACTTCAGGATTGCTTCCAGAGTTCATGTCAGCTACGAACAAATTTTCTTTCCGGATTCCCATCAAGGAGGGTTTTTCACTTTTCTTGTGCAGAATCTGACACTTCAACTTGTCGAATAAAACATTGTAGCCGTTGTCACAGAACTGACTAATGCTAAGCAGATTGTGTTCAAGTCCTTGCACAACATACACATTTTCAATGATAACATTTCCAGCTAGCAAACAGCCATATCCCTCCGTTAAACCTTTGCTGTTATCTCCAAAGGTAACCACTGGGCCAGCTTTCTCAACCATATTTGATAGCAGGGCTCTATCTCCGGTCATATGTCTTGACGATCCGCTGTCAAGAATCCACACTACCGGTTGTACCTGTTTAATGCCCTGTAATACAAATGGATTAGACCTTCTTCAGAACCCAAGCTTGGCTGGGTCCGGCATACTTGTAAAATTGGCCTTTATCAAGCAAAACAACATTCTTAATTTTAATATTCTCAACTTTCTCAATGACTGGACATTTGACCTTGTGAATAGCCTTGACAAATTTGTGTTTAGGCTTAGGCACAAATGTCTCCTTTCTAGCTTTAGGAGGACTATCAGTCTTAGACCTATCATACTTTCTATTATTCACATGCTGACGAGGAGTAGTCTTATAATTAGAAACATGCTTACCATTAAAATAAGCATACATCAGATTAAAAGCACAAGACATACAATCAGGAACACCACATGCTTTATGAGAGGGATTAACAATAGACAACTTATGCATGGTAGACATGGCATTTGTGTTATCCAACTCATGTGTGTCTGAGTTAGTCTCAGTTACTTTCACAACCTTGACTGGAACTTTTGACACACTTGACTTGGAGACAGCTTTCTCATTAGCATTATCTTCAGCACAGATTTCTTCTTGAATAATAAATGAGGTCTCATCAAATGGTTCAACAATTGATTCTTTATAGAGGGGTTCATCAACACCCTTAAGCACATGTGGTACTTCCTAGCCTTTAGCACAGACATGAGGAGGGGAATTTATGCCTAATTTTCCAATAGCAGCATTGTAATCATAACCTATTCCAGATGTTTGATTAACAGCTTGCTTATTGTAAAACTCTTAGGACTTCGAACAAGAATTAAAGTAAGCTTTAACCTTAGCCTCAAGACTGGTGATCTTGTCTTTGAGAATAGTTTCAAGTTATCTATAACAGTCAACTCTATTCTCTAGAAAAGATACTTGTTCTTTTAATTTATCTTGATTAATGTGCACAAGTCTTAATTCATTGACCTCTTTCTCAAGGTCTTTGATTTGTTGATTTAACAATTCATTATCATGACGAGCACAATCTAAGGAACCTCCTAGATGATAAACTAATTCAGCATCAGTAAATTTTACCTCTTTTCTTGACGATGAGGTGTTTGTATCACTAGCCATGAGAGCAAGATTCCCAACTTCTTCATCTTCACTGTCAGTATCATCCCAGCTTCTTCCCTTTGCCAGGTAAGCCCTTTCAGATTTACTCTTCTGATTAGAATCGTAAGAGTTCTTTCTAACTTGTTTTGGCTTCCTGCATTCTGTGGCAAAGTGTCCCAACTCATTGCAGTTGAAGCATCGAATGGTGCTTCGATCAACCATCCCTGTTTTATACCCACCACTGCTGGTGTTAGAGGATGAAGATCCACCTTTCTGGAATCTGTTGTAGTTGGACTTGTACTTGAACTTGGGATTCCTTTTGAATCTGACATTTGAGAATCTCTTGACAATCAGGGCCATTAACTCATCCTCCAATTGCTCCAGTTCTTCCAAGGAATAAAAATCATCTCCTGATTAATTTGTAGTAGGAGGATCAAATTCTGCTACTATCACATTTTCTTCAACCTTGGAAGACTGTACCATTCTTTGTGACTATTAAGATTGTTGATGTTGTTGATCTTCAGCTACTAGAGCAGTAGACATGCTGACCACTCTTCCTTTCTCGTAAACTTCCTTCTGCTGAATCTGCTCCAACTCATAAGTCTTTAACACACTATAGAGCCTTTCCAAAGAAATCTCACTCAGATCTCTTGCTTCTCTTATGACAGTGATTCTATGTTCGAGATGAGTTGGCAGTGTTAAAAGGAACTTTTTGTTGACCTCCCTGATGGGATAGTATTTACCATTAATGTTCAGGTTGTTGATCAATGCATTGTACCTCTCAAACACTTCAGTGATTTCTTCTCCTGGATTGGATTTAAAGTATTCATACTCAGAGGTTAGGATTTCTAACTTGTTCTCCCTAACCTCCTCTGTGCCTTCATTAATAACCTCAATAGTTTCCCAGATATATTTGGAATCTTTACAATTCATCACATGTCTATTCATCAAGGGATCAAGGGAATCTACTAAAATTAATTGAAGGCTAGCATCTAGGGAGGCTTCTTCTTTTTCAGCAGGAGAAAAATCCTCAGGATCTTTCACATAAGTTCTTGCTTTGGTAATCACCACATCATTTTCTATTACCTCTGGTTCAATAACCATCGGAATTTTAGGACCCTTCTTTAACACTTCCAGGTATTTGGAATTTGCAACTTGTAAAAACAATAGCATCTTCTTCTTCCACATAACATAATTTTCTTTATCGAATAGTGGAATTTTAACGGTTCCAACTTTTTGTGTAGTCATTACGAATTTTTGAGTGAATAAAAAATTCAAGGAGTGAAAGAAACACAAAAGTCTAGGATCTTGATTTGTACATTAATCAGAAGGCTCTGATACCAATTGTTAGGTCCCAATATGTTTGTAGAAGGGGGGTTGAATACAAACTATACCGTTTAATCGAATAAAATGCGGAATAAAAATTGAAACAAAATTCAAGTTAAATAAAACTTTTATTAAACTTGAAATGTGTTACAACAACGGTATCTGTTACAAGGAATTAATCTCAAATTAATTATCACAAATTTAGAATAAATTCGACATGAACTTTTTCTATTTTTGCAATAATTAGAATCAAATTCTAAAAGCGATTTGAGATTAAGTTCTAGGGATTTTGATCCGCTAGATAGTTACACAAGAACAACAACAGAATTTCTAGTGGATTGGATTTAACAATAACTGCTAGAAATAAATGCTCTGAGAATTTTACAATAATTTCTCTGCTTCTGTTTGTTTTGTGTTCTTCAGTGGTTGGTTGTGTATTCAATTGTGTTGACAAAATGATCTGCTTCTGTTTGTTTAAGTAAACAGATCACTCGAATTGAATCAGCATGACATTCGGCAAGACAATCCAAAATGAACTAGCAAGACAATCCAAAATGAACTAGCAAGACAATCCTTTGAACTGGTAGAACTTTCGATAGGACAATTACTTGACTTGGAAAGACTATCGGTAGGAAAATAGAATGACTTGGTAGAACTATCCAGAAAGACTTGGTAGGACTTTCGGTATGACAATCCAATTGTCATACCAGTTCAAATCTGTTTTGCTGATTTTCTTTTTGAATATAAATCCAAAATCATTTCTGAAAAATGCATAATATTAATTCAGAATTAATTAACCAATTAATTCAATTAATCAATAAATTAATCTTTGCAGATTTAATTTATTTTCTTAATTAAATTAAATGACTTAATTAATTAATAGAGAATTAATACTACTCTTGAACAGCAACCACTCTTCTGACAATCTTCTGAAAATCACTGAATCCATTTCATCACTTGAATGTTGACACTCGATGTACTGTC
The DNA here is from genome assembly GCF_009905375.1 of Apium graveolens. NCBI lineage: Eukaryota > Viridiplantae > Streptophyta > Magnoliopsida > Apiales > Apiaceae > Apium > Apium graveolens. The sequence continues at coordinate 133,888,480 of NC_133652.1, read as the reverse complement.
TGGTTCATGAATGACTAACTTCTGTGATGTTTCTCCAAGTCTTGATTTTCTTCAGATTAAATTCCTGTAATTAATTGATACCCTGACGAGATCTCTGTCACTTGGTTAAATCTACAATCTTGATTTTTATCACTGAGGCTTGATCAATTACTTGAGCTTCTTTCAGTGAATCTTCAAGTCTGTAGATGAACAATATTTCTTAACCCTTTGACAGATGTTACTTTGTGAGATCTCTCCGACGATAGATCCACTATTTACTTATTACATTCTTATTTGAGTTGAGTTAAATCCTCGAATAAACAAATAGGCTTACCATATGCCTTTCAAAGTGCTTGTCGTTCTTCAATCCTTAAAGAAGGTTAAGGATTTTGTATGGAGTGAGGAAATCCAGAAGGCATTCGAGGAATTGAAGAAATATATGGCTCAGGCACCGTTGTTGGCCAAGCCAGCTTTGAATGAAGTCTTATACTTGTACTTGCCTGTATACTATGTCAACAAAATTCTGCATAGAGCTGAGTTGAATTATTCAACTATTGAGAAGTTTGCTTTAGCCTTGGTAATGGCTTCGAGAAAGTTGTGTCCTTACTTCCAGGCTCATAAGATTGAGGTTCTAACAAACCAACCCCTGAGAAATATCATTCATAGTCCCAAGGCTAGTGGGAGGTTGATCAAGTGGGCAATAGAGCTGGGAGAATTCGACATCAAGTATAAGCCACGAACGGCAATAAAAGCCCAGACATTGGCTGACTTCGTGGTGGAATGTACCATACCCAACCAAGAAGTCGGGGGGCAGGAGGATACCATACCTCAAGACAAGTAAGTTGATAAGGGGAACAAAGAACAGGATGATAAGGACAAGGAATATTGGGTCCTCTATTTTGATGGAGCATCAAAAACAAATTCAAGTTGAGCAGGTTTGGTTTTACAAAGCCCTGATGGGTTCTTGATTGAATATGCTATGAAGTTAGATTTCCCGACCACAAATAACGAGGCAAAATATAAAGCTCTGATAGATGACCTCGGCCTAGCAGGGACACTGAGAGTCAAGAACTTGAAGGTCTGTGGAGACTCGAAGTTGATCATATCCCAAGTGAAGGGAGAGTTTGAAGAAAGGGATGATACGATGGCTAAGTATGTCCGCCTAGTAAGGGTTGTGATGACCCAATTCGATGAATGACATGTTGAGCACATTTCAAGGGAGGAAAATGCTAAGGCAGATGCATTATCAAAGTTTGCTTCATCTGAGATAGAGGAAAGTTCAGGAAGTGTATACTTCCACGTTCTGAAGACACGGAACATTGATGTTAAGCTTGTAGCTCCTATAGGTCTGGGGACGTCATGGATAGATCCCATTAAGACCCATATTCAAACCGGTTGGTTGCCAAATGATGATACTGAAGCACGGAAGTTGGCTGTTCGAGCACTAAGATACTCCTTGATAGATGGGATTTTGTATAAAAGATCTTATGTAGTTCCTTACTTAAGATGTCTCAGGCCTGATGAGGCACGCTTGGCTCTTGAAGAAGTGCATGAAGGTATATGTAGGCAACACTTGGGGGGCAGAGCGCTAGCTCATAAGACAACCCGTTTAGGCTTCTCTTGGCCGGAAATGATGGCTGATGCCAAAGAGTATGTGAAGAAGTGTGACCGCTGTCAGAAGCATGCACCCGTCATTAGACAACCCCCCGAGATGCTGACTTCCATCAACTCACCCATCCCCTTTGCTATGTGGGGAATGGATATACTTGGGCCTTTCCCCATGGCCACGGCATAAAGGAAGTTCCTGATTGTAGCCATTGATTATTTTACTAAGTAGATTGAAGCCAAGCCTTTGGCCAAAATCACAACTAAGCAGGTTGCACAATTCCTGTGGGAAAATATCATGTGCCGGTATGGAATTCCCCGCATCCTAGTCACCGATAATGGAACACAGTTCAACAATGAGGAATTCAAGAAGTATTGTGAGGAGAATGAAATTGAATTACGATTCACCTCGGTGGCTCACCCGTAAGCCAATGGGCAAGCGGAAGTGGCGAATCGAATAATCCTGGATGGACTAAAGAAGAGGATCGAGAGGTCGGGGAATAATTGGGTGGATGAAATACTCCCAATACTATGGGCCTATAGGACTACCTGTAGAGTCACGACTGGAGCAACTCCCTTCATGTTACCATATGGGGCAGAAGCAGTTGTTCCTGTGGAGATATCACATTCATCCCCCATGATTCAAGCTTTCAATGCTGAGAAAAACGAGGAAGGGCAAAGGTTAGCCCTGGATCTAATTGATGAAGTGCGAGATGAGGCACATGCGAAGATAGTGGAATATCAGAAAAAGGCTTCGTTCTACTACAACCTAAGGGTTAAAGAAAGGTTCTTCAAACAGGGTGACTTAGTCTTGAGGAAGGTGGAAGCTTCCGGTGTAGGGCAGAAAGGGAAACTTGCCCCAAATTGGGAAGGGCCATACAAGGTCAAGAGTGTTCAAGGTAGAGGAACCTACAAGCTCAAGACTATGGATGGCTTTGAAGTCCCGAGAACTTGGCAAGCACAAAACCTGAAGATTTACTATGTGTAAATTGGTTGAGCGCGATTCTCACTTGTCAAGATGACAAGTAGGTTGAAATGCACATGCGAAGATAGTGGAATATCAGAAAAAGGCTTTGTTCTACTACAACCTAAGGGTTAAAGAAAGGTTCTTCAAACAGGGTGACTTAGTCTTGAGGAAGGTGGAAGCTTCCGGTGTAGGGAAGAAAGGGAAACTTGCCCCAAATTGGGAAGGGCTATACAAGGTCAAGAGTGTTCAAGGTAGAGGAACCTACAAGCTCGAGACTATGGATGGCTTTGAAGTCCCGAGAACTTGGCATGCACAAAACCTGAAGATTTACTATGTGTAAATTGGTTGAGCGCGATTCTCACTTGTCAAGATGACAAGTAGGTTGAAAAGCACCTTGAAGCTTTGCTTGCTTAGGACTACATGTTCTAGTTTTATTTTGAGGATTATTAAGACTTATGTAAGGGATGAATCCCAACAGTTTAAGAAATTCGTAGAGTTTTCGAAATATGTTAGCATGGCAAGTACACTAAGTGCATAAGGTGAAAGCATAAAGTTCAACAAACAAAGATATAAGGCAAGTGAATGCTACAAGTAAAAAAAAGAGAGAAGACCCAACCCAAATTTTGCTAGGCATGGGATTATGAAAGCCCAATAAAAGATCCACGTCTGGAAAAATAATCAAGCCCAGTTAAGGGCCCAGTCTGAAAAAATAATCAAGCCTAGTTAACGACCCAAGTGTTTGAAAGGCCCAACAAAAACTTCCAAGTTAGAAAACGTAAAGAAAAGCCCAGGAAATAAATGGCCCCCCAAAGAAAAGAGAAATTATTCCTGACCCAATTCGATTAGGATTCATGCTATATTCCTGATCAAATATTCTTGGTCGAAAAAACCACGACCAGGAACAAAAGAAAGGGATAATTCGGTCAAAAACGTAATTCCTGACCGAAAAGGTCAGAATTCTTGTCGAAAAATCGTGACCCTGAAGGAAGCCTAGCACTAGGACCCAAAATATGAAAGATAACAAAATTCCTGGATGAATTGAATATTCAGGTATGTAATGGATCTTGGGCTTTGGAGCCCATAATAAGAGCCCAGTAAGAGGTTTGACCCGAAGAGAGCCCAGTGAAAGGTTTGACCCAAAATAAAAGCCCATTTCAGGAAAAATAATGAAATTAAATATTATTGGGCCTAAAAAATATATCAAGCCCAGATAAGGGCCCAAATATTCAAATCAAAGCCCTGCACCAGGGTCCAAAATCTGGAAGAAAATATATGTGAGTATTATCTTCAAAAACCAGGAATAACAAGGGGCCCAATTGAAAGGCCTGTAAAAAAATGGTCCCAAGGAAGCCCAAATGTTTGAAAGGCCCAGCAAAAAAAGCCCAAGTTAGAAAATATAAACCACATCTTATTGGGCCTTGGAATGTAAAAAGCCCAGCATGGCCCAAATTAGAAGAAGGCCCATTAAAAGAAGCCCAGTAAGGGGTTGGCCCAAAAGAAAAGCCCCAAAATAAGGGCCAAAAAACGTATAAAAATCTTGATCCTATTCGATCAGAATTCTTATTGAATTTCTGGTCGAAATGTTTGAGGTCGAAAGAGCTTCGACTAGGACTAAAAAGAGGGTTTAATTCGGTCAAAAAAATGGATCCTGACCGAAAGGGTTAAATTCCTAGTCCAAGGGGTCAGAATCCTGATCCAAGAGGTCCTGATCTAAATTGTGAATCTTAGTCCAAGGGGTCAGAATCCTAGTCCAAGGGGTCAGAATCCTGATCTAAATTATGAATCCTGGTCCAAGGGGTCAGAATCCTAGTCTAAGGGGTCAGAATCCTGATCTTAATTATGAATCCTAGTCCAAGGGGTCAGAATCCTAGTCCAAGGGGTCAGAATCCTGATCTAAATTGTGAATCCTGGTCCAAGGGGTCAGAATCCTAGTCCAAGGGGTCAGAATCCTGATCCAAGAGGTCAGGATTCCTGATGTAATTTGTGAATCGTTCGACCAAGGATCAGAATCCTGATCCAAGTGAGGTCGAAAGAGCTTCGACTAGGACTAAAAAAGAGGGTTTAATTCGGTCAAAAAAATGGATCCTGACCGAAAGGGTTAAAATCCTAGTCCAAGGGGTCAGAATCCTGATCCAAGAGGTCCTGATGTAAATTGTGAATCGTTCGACCAGGGATTAGAATCCTGATCCAAGGGGTCAGGATCCTGATCGAATCATCCTAACCGAAAGTAGCTTCGACCAGACACTATGGGACCATAATTCGACCAGGATCCTGACCGAATAGATTCCTGGTCGATTTTTTTTTTAAAAAAAACCGGAATTAAGGAAAATTCCCTGAAAATTAAGGAAAATTCCCGAAAATTAAGAGAAAATTCCTGAAAATTAAGGAAAAATCCAAGAATTAAGGGAAAATTCCAGAAAATTAAGGAAAAATCCCAGAATTAAGGGAAAATTCCAGAAAATTAAGGGAAAATTCCTGGAAGTTAAGGGAAAATCCCAGAATTAAGGGAAAATTCCAGAAGATTAAGGGAAAATTCCAGAAAATTAAGAAAAAATTCCTGGAAATTAAGAAAGAAAAAATCCCATAATTAAGGGAAAATTCCAGAAAATTAAGGGAAAATTCCTGGAAGTTAAGGAAAAATCCCATAATTAAGGGAAAATTCCAGAAGATTAAGGGAAAATTCCGTAAAATTAAGGGAAAATTCCTGGAAATTAAGGAAAAATCCTAGAATTAAGGGAAAATCCAGAAATTAAGGGAAATTTCCTGGAAATTAAGGAAAAATCCCAGAATTATGGGAAAATTCCAGAAAATTAAGGAAAAAATCCCAGAATTAAGGAAAAATTCCTGGAAATTAAAGAAAAATCCCAGAATTAAGGGAAAATTCCAGAAAATTAAGGGAAAATTCTCGGAAATTAAGAAAAAATCCCAGAATTAAGAAAAAATTCCAGAAATTTAAGGGAAAAAATCCAGAAAATTAAAGAAAATCCCAGAATTAAGGGAAAAAATCTTGGAAATTAAGGATAAATCCCAGAATTAAGGGAAAATTCCTGGAAATTAAGGAAAAATCCCAGAATTAAGGGAAAATTCCATAAAATTAAGGGAAAATTCCTAAAAATTAAGGTAAAATCCCAGAATTCAGGGAAAATTCCAGAAAATTGAGGAAAAATCCCAGAATTCAGGGGAAATTCCTAGAAATTAAGATAATTCCTAAATAATAGGGATAAAAGTAAATCGTTGTAAATGTGTAGGTCGCTCCACACTTTATGCAAAAAACGATACCCTGTAGGGGAACGAATAAACTTAACTTCTGCGAAACGTAGTCACTGTTTCCCAAAAGTTGGGGGGAAAATGATAGGGAAGAAATTAAGGTCTGGGTATGTAATTAATATTGCATTAATCGTATCAGAATTGGGACAACAGCTAGGCCCATTTGAGAAGGCCTAAAATCCTGAATATTAATTAATTGCGTAATTAATTAATAAGGGATAAGTCAGCTGATAAGATAAGTCCTAGTGGAGAAATAAATCCTTATAGATTGGCCTCCAAGGAACCTGGTGGGATAAGGAATCAGCTTCCTACTTCTTAGGACTCCAAAGTCCATTCTAATGCAGAGACTTGCCCACCTAGTTTCCTAACCCAAGTCCAATTCAAGGACTCCCAACATCTATATAAAGGGTCTCACCCCCACCAATCAGAACTACGTTTTTTGACTTGATCCTTGGCGGTCAGTAAGGTACGTAGGCATCTTGTTAAGACAGATTGAGTCACGAAACACAAGAGCAGTCAAATCAAGCCTCGAAGCTCACGTTCCTTAGTAATAAATACAGCAATTATATACCTTAGTTTTTAATCCATAACATATCCTTATACTTCCTTTCAATCGAAAAAATAAAAAACGTCTCAGTTTTATGAAAAACAATGGATTATACAATTTTTGATGAACACTGAGGTCGGACAAATTAAATGAAATCGAAAGGTAAAAAATTCTAAGAAAAGCAATCAAAGATTAAGCCGAGGTGGACGTAATTTTTTTCATTCTTCAAAATATTCCAGATTAGGCAGAGTTGGACAAAATTTATTTCATTCTTCAAATTATACCTTCATATTCCCACTTTTGACTAAAAAAAATAATCTTAAATATACCTTTATATCTTAAATTAAACAGTATAATAAATCCATGGCTTCAAAATGGATAAAGTTCTGGATATTATTGCAAACTGTTATAAAATTGTAAAAGGCCCTAACAAACTACCAAAATACACAATTCATGAATCCAAGTTGCAATGATCTCCTACAAACTTCAAGTACACCTAGATCACATGGCTCTTGTTAATGTTAAAGTTTTAAATAAGATTTGAGTTATATCCACTGAGCACCAACACCCTACAAGCTTATATTTGAAGTTTATCATGTTACTTACACGTTACAGTTACGTTTTTTGTTCAATGCTGCAGCAAAACCTTTTAGACTATCCCCCAATGATATAGGTTAAGTGTGCATTGGTACATAATTTATACTGATTGTTATGATTCCACGCCTTTATACATATAAAATAATGTTGAAACAGTTTACATATTCCTACCTAAGCTGGAAGTATATAACAGGTCACCGTCCGCCGTCCCTTTGGCTGCATATATGCGTTTGTGTTTCCTTACCATCTGAATTCAGGGAACAGGGTGCAAATGAATAATCTGATTTGGTTAACAATAGAACAAAATATGTGAAAGAATGGCAGCAAAGTATAATCAAAAATAACAAAATTCATAAAAATAGGAGAAGAATGAGTGAGATGAATGACCATACATTGATATTAAGTGTAAACAAAACCGAAAGTAACAAAGATTTGTTTCAATTATTTTGGACCTAATGACTAAAGGAATTATCAATGATTAAAATTTCTAACATCTGTATTAGATTCCTATATATAACATAACATGTATTAAAGAGTAACAAAGCTCTAATAATATACCACGAAAGATAATCAAGTGATATCTAAGTGACAAATGGCCCATATAAAAAGAATACTTGTGTCAAGTTCCGGGGCATGGCACAGCACCATTGAACCAAGTTTGCATCTTTGTTCTGGAAAGTACGCAAGGCATGGTCCCAAACAGTGTCCGGACCATGTTCCATTGTAAGGTTGGTTGACTTGGATTTTACTACAACTTCAGCTCAACCCCATAGGTCCAGTTCTTATTACTCAACAAACTGGTGTCTGCTCAAACAAGTTCCTTATCATGATTCTCTAGTTACAACCAAGAGACCTGAAGATCAGGATTGATAATTAAAGAAATTATAAATATTATAAATAGAAAACATGAACTTCGTTCACATGCAGGATATGTTGATGGTCAAGGTTGGAGTTTGATTAATTTACGAGTGTCTGGGAAGTGGGAACTAAAGTTTCATCAAAATACTCTGGTTTCACTTTAAGGCTTCATTTGGGTAGGGGGTCAGGAAGGCTGTGGCGGGTTGGATGAGTTTCATAAAACCCTATATGGGATTTTTTTTTAAAAATCAGGGGTTGGGTTCGCGTGGGTTAAACCGGGGGTTGGGAGGGGTTAGATTTCAATAAAAAAAATAAGAATTCCGACCCCCCAAATCGGGGTGTTCACTTTTACATTGCATTCTCCTCAGCTCCATTGCCTGTTGCTCGAGCTTTATCATCCCTGTATATGGCATTGTATTTCGGGGTATATTCACGACATATGTGGACTGAATCTCATGCTGGCATGTCTCACTATATGGTGTACTTAAATGGCACAGGCCTGTTGCTGGAAATGTGGGAATGTGGGAATAGTCATGACTAGTATGCATATGTTTGACCTGTTGCTTAGTAATGTGCTTAATGCCCTGCAATCCAAACATTTGATTCGGGTTCTGCAAACACCGAGAACTTTTTGTCACTACCCATTCCTTAATAACCAAAACGCAAGACGTCCTCAAAGTATAATAATGCGTCCTATTTCAGTACATAATTTATGGCTTCTGTGTTAAATTGCATGTGATCAATATTTGTAAGTGGTAAGATTTAAGAATATTTTTAAAACTCATTTTTTTTTATCAGAGAGTATGTCTAGCTATGTTGTAAATTAAATATTCAGTCATTTGTCTCTTCTGATATTGGTCATTGTTCCTTTATGCTGTAAGTTAAAATCCATACTCTTTGCCTCTTCACATTTTGGTCACTATTTCTTATTCAAGTTAAATTTATATTTATATTGTTGGCATATCTAATCCTTTCTCACTTATGTATCAATATATATTTATTCAAACATGACTCCTATTTGTTCTCTGCCCCTCTTCTTCATACTCTTATCTAAAACATATTTAGATATTCTATATAGAGAACATATAATAAACTAATATTACTATTAAAAATAAAACCTAAAAATAATACTAATTTTATTATGCCACCTAAAACAAAATAATATAATTCACATACAGAATAGGCTTTACAGTGTAGCTATGCATTTGTCATCTTGAAGAGCAAAGATTTTTACAGTTTAGGGTTTCTCTAATTTTCTAATGTACAAATAAAATATGTTTTAGAATAAAAATAATTTATTTATATTAAAAAGTGAAAGATTTTAAATTGGAAAATCCAATAATTTATCTTGTACACAAAAAAAAAGGATAAACACATGTACCTAAGTGAAGACAGATCTGCTTGTGAAATTCCAGTTGCCTCTCCAGTTTCAGCGATCTGGCATTCGGCCTAAGAGCATACGTTAAGATGTCAAAGAAATATACAAGAATTAGGTAAATAATATAGTACTGAAATATTATGTTTGCTAATTGCTAGAACACCAAAACAAGCACAAATATTCATGAACCACTCTCAATAAAATATTTAGAGAGTAATAACTTTGAATTCTGGAGCATTGACATCCATAGCCAATTGCATTTATAATGAATTGATATAGAAAACAAAGCTAATCTATGTAAATTTTGAAGTCATTTATGGATTACAAGAAGTTCAAATTAGTGCCGGCATCATAGAAGCTCTACAACAGCAAGTAGTTAGCTCATAAATACAAAGGCTATAACCTACCTTCTCTTCTAATCCAGTAAAATGACTTCATAGCATGCTGAAGATCATATTAATTAAATAATATGGCGTTTCTTTTGTACTTCAGCATTCACACTTCAAAATCACTACTCTCAACCTCAGACTCAGAACTACCCAATTTTGTCTCAACGTTTTGTTCCCTGATCACAATATCATTTATTCTACCTTCCCCCGCAGGAAAAGCAGACAAGTTCTTCCGCCCATCAGGTCTGACTTGCAATGGATTTTTCTTCACTCTTTTATTCATCAGATCAATATACCGATACCGCATTTCCATCAGTGGATGCACATCAACCAAAGCTGCTTTTCTATACACCTCCCTTAAAACCACAGTCTGCGTTCTAATCTTATTGGACATATAAAAAATCCCCGGATGATGCTTCAAAGCCTTCTTAAACCTAGTCCCAAATCCCAAATAATCCCCTAAACAACATACATTATCTATCTCCGTCTTCTTCGACACACAAAGATGAAGCAACTCATGTAAAACCGCCACAGTCCATTTCTCCGCTTGATCAGTATTAGGACCCAAATAAGAAGCATCCTCATAAGGAGATATATACGGCAAATTATTCCACTCAAAAACCCAATCCCTAACCTTCTTCTGCAAATCAAACCCTCTCGGCAAATTCATCGAAAACCTAATAGGCCTCCTTCCCTTCTCCCCCACCCTCATTTCCATTACCGAAAAGGCCAAATCTTTTCTCCAAGAAACCAATTCCAACCCAAACCCAAAATTCTCAATACTACAAATCTGAAAATAATCAGGAAAATCAGGAACTAAATCAAGAACATAATTATAAGGCAAGCCCAAATCAAATTTCAACTTATCAATAACAAATAAAGGAAGCTTTTTTCTTTTAGTTAACATCAAAAGCTTAGCTAGTCTCTGAGCTGAATCAATTTTTCCTTTTGGTGAATTCAAAATTAAAGTTTCTAATTTATGTAAACTAAGGGCGTGTTTGGTTAGTCTAACCTGAGGGTGTGAGAAGGGTTTAAGAGACAAGAAATGATTAAATACAGATGGGTATTTATCAATGAACTTAGTTGGGGTGGTGGGGAGTTTAAGGTGGCCGGAGACGGCGGCGACGGCGAGGGTTTTTGAGTGGTGAAAGAGAATAATGTTCTTGAGAGAGAGGAGTTGTTTGAGATTTTTCTCTTTCTCGACAGCATGATCGAGATAAGGGTCACGAACCCATTTGATTCTGGCGTCGATAAAGGTTCTCCGGTGATGGTAGAGGTAGTGACGCCGGAGAATGTGCCGGAGATTGGCAGTTGAGGTGGTGGTTTGAGCCATGGAAATGTGAAGTACTTCACGGACTATATTTTGAGTGTCATTATACTCTTTCGTAAGAACAACACAAAACCTTATTCCTTCTGAATTTTGGATTTTTAAAAAAAAAAAGTTTATACAATTTTTAGATTAAAAATTAAGGTATTCTTTCTGCCCCTTTGATATAGATTAAAATGTCTATCTTATATCTTCTCTCATCTGTTGTGAGAAGGTTATGAATAAACAAAATTGCAATTTTTGAAAAAATTAATAAATATTCAAGGATATCTTCATACTAGTTTCTATTGATTATTTTTTTTCGCTCAAACCTTATTATTTACATTTTTATGTATATGTTTTATTTTCGACCGTGTGCAAAACTGGGCGATAACTTCTGACCACTCTATTAGATCGATCGGTTGATATTTTTGACCGATATTTTTGATCGCGCTCATATACCTATTAATATATTTGCATGTCTCTTTTAATCTTTTGTGCTATGCTTATTATATTTTATAATATTTTATATTTTAGAAAAACATGAAACAAAGGCAGTGACGGTCAGTGATAAAACTAATAACATTGTGGCCTCGTGGGTTCGACGAATAATAAAGCAAATACATGTTCATATGACGATACATTCAAATAAGGAAGAACACAAAAAAGGAAAGAACGTGAAGAGAGTTCGAGTGAACCACTCGATGATGGTGAAGATGAATCTAATATTTCAAAAAAAGAGAGATTTATTTGGATAAGTGAAATGCATTAAAAATTCGTGAATGTCATTGCACAACTAGGGGAAGAAGGTAAGTTTATTTGTTACTTTATTGTTTAGTTCTTTCATGCCTTCACTGTACTCTCTCGCACACGCGCCAATATCTAAGACAGTGTAACTGGTTTGTAACCATACTGTCTTTCATACTTGTACACGGGGTTTTTCGAAGAAAATAAAAGAAGTGATGAATGAATCAGAACTTGAACTTGTCAAGGAAGATGTTGCAAAACATCTGCAAGTATTATATTGCATCTTTATCAAATCTTACCGATTTGTTAAAGAATTTACCGTAATGAAAAGAAAAGAAAAATCTATTATTTCATTAAAATTCCAAATTAGTTATTTACACGAGTGAAAATCTGTTTGATTAATATATATCTTGCATTAACAATTCAAGATTATTCATGACGTAAATATTTATACATGTGCAATAAATCTCGTATCAAAATTAATTACTTCGAATCACACTCTTCATACCTAATATTATACTATATATATATATATATTTCATGCATTTCTGTCACTACAACTATTGTGGAATAAAAACTAGGGTGCGTTAGTAATTAATGCTAGGGTTTGTGAGTTTCGAGTTTTAATGGTTGTTCTCGCATTTGGGATTGTCTATCCTCGCAAGATGCATATGTATCTCTGTATTGTAGAGCATCAAGCCAAAAACATATTTTTAGGTTGAGGGGTAGAGTCCTTTATATAGAAATGAGTTAATGATTAGACTTGTGTCGGGAGACTTGGTGAAAAAATCTCCTACTTTGATGGTAATTAGGACTCCTGTAAGGTAAGGAATTCCATATCCTTCCTTGTAGAAATTTGTATCCGTTTTGAACACATGTCTCTGCTCTTCTAGCCGTATTGGGCCTAGTCCGTGAACAACTCATGTTCGTGAACCTTGACGACCTCCGCTAGTGGACCTTGACCGCTTGGACCGTCTTTAGTCTGTTATGTTAGATATATTTGAGATGTCATGTCTAATATGTTTCATGTTTAGTTTTCAGATCTTAACAAACAAGAAATATCAGTACTTACTGGAATCAGTACTTACTGGAAGTCAGAACTTAGGTTATCAGAAGATAAATATCAGAAGATATATATCAGAACTAGTACGGGAGGACTTACAGTTAAGGAAGGAAGCTGATTTACAGGAAAGAAGATCGAGACTAAAACAAAAGAAGATATGCATGGAAAGAGTTAGAAGATAAGAAGACTTTTATAAGATATCTGATTGATATATTTTAGGAGACAAAATTATATTCCATATCAATTAGAAGTTATCTTGTAACTGTGTACTATATAAACACAGATATAGGTTTACACTATATGTGTTATCATTATCGAGATACATTATTCATTGTAACCTAGAAGCTCTCGTGATATTTGTTCATCACTGAGAGAGAATAGTTCCATTGTAACAGAGTTTATTATATTGAATATATCTGTTTACTGTTACTTGTGTTCGAAATCGATTTGATTGTATTAAACACTGTATTCAACCCCCTTCTACAGTGTTGTGTGACCTAATAATTGGTATCAGAGCTTATCTGCTAACACACATACAATAAAGATCCAAAACAATCATGTCTGAAGAAGCAGAAAATCCAACCAAGCCCACCAAAACTGAAGAAACTAAAAATACTCAAATCCACAGTCGATATGAGACTATTAGGGTTCCTATACTGAGACATTTTGAGTATCCCATACGAAAAGTGAAGATGGCTATGTTTCTGGAAGCTACAGATCCAGAATACCTTGATAGAATTAATGAAGGACCACATAAGCCAACCAAGCTCTCTATTGTAGTTGCAGATCAGCCAGCAAAGACCATATTAAAGGAGAAAAGTGAGTATATAGCTGAAGATATATCATCCATGGCCAAGGATGCAAAGGTAAGGTATTTGCTGCAAAGTGCCATTGATAATGTCATGTCAAACAGGGTAATATATTGCAAGACTGCAAAGGAGATATGCGATGCTTTGGAGATAAGATGCCAGGGAACTGATGCAATTAAGAAGAACAGGAGGACTATACTCACTCAAGAGTATGAGCACTTTGACTCAAAAGGTGATGAGTCATTAACTGACTTATATGACAGGTTTGTCAAACTCTTGAATGATCTGTCACTGGTGGACAAGGAATATGATCTCGAAGATTTAAATCTAAAATTCCTTTTAGCTCTTCTTGAAAGTTGGGATTTGAAGTCTACTACTATAAGAGACAACTATGCTCTTGATGAAACTACTCTTGATGAAATTTATGGTATGCTCAAGACTTATGAACTTGAGATGGATCAAAGGAGTAAGAGGCATGGGAGAAAGTCAAGGACAGTTGCTCTTAAGGCTGAGGAGTAATCCCCCAAAGTGGCTATCTCAAAGAAAGGCAAAGGAAAGGCTCTCATCATAAAGTCTGATTCAGAATCATCAAGTTCTGATGATGATGATTCAGAAACTGAAAGTTTATCTGAAATAGATGTTGATGATGAAATAATGAAATTGTGTGCTCTTATGGTGAAGGGTATCACAAAGATAGCCTACAGGAAATTCAGAAGGGGAAAGAAGTTTTCCAAGAAAGGTGGAAGTACTGATAAGAAAGGTTCAGAAAGTATGAAGGCAAAAGTGCAAAGTCTGACAGAGGAGACAACTCAAATGTCAAATGCTACAATTGTGGTGAAAGAGGCCACATATCTCCTGACTGCAAGAAAGGAAAGAGTGACAAAGTGTTAGGTCACACACACTGTAGAGGGGGTGAATACAGTGTATAATACAATCAAATCGAACTTTAATATATTAAGTAACAGAAAACAAACTTTATTGAAACAATAAACTCTGTTACAGTATGGAACTGTTACCTCTCAGTGATGAACAAATATCACGAGAGATGCTAGGGTTACAATGAATAAACTTCTCGAATATATGATAACACTTATAGTGTAAACCCTATATCTGTGTTTATATACTACACAGTTACAAGATAATTGCTAATTGATATAAAATATAATCCTGCTTCCTAAAATATATCAATCAGATATCTTTTCTTCCAAGTATTCCATTCTTCACGGAATTCCTTCTTTATGCATATCTCTTCTTATGTTTATCTCGATCTTCTTTCCTTTAATCAGCTACTGTCCTTCTCTGATCATCCTTCAGCACTTAAGTTCTGATATCTAACTTCTGATGATTATCTCCTGATAATATAAGTACTGATATCCTTAAGTCCTGACTTCCAGTATAAGTACTGATCAACAGTTAAGTACTGATTTGTCCTGTTAAGTAAGATCTGAAATCTAAACATAAATTATATTAGCCATGACATTATCAAATATATCTAACAATCTCCCCCAACTTGTAAATTAGCATAATATACAAGTTTAACAGATATTTGATGATGTCAAAAATATTAAGTACAAATGCATGAGAATTAGACTAGATAACTACAACTTACAGTCCTTAAAGCTTTACCACTATTCAACTTCTGATAACAACTTCAGTCTGTACAAATATCAGAATTTAAGCAGTTGTAGATCTTCGACTTGGCTTCATCATCTGATCTCTCTGATGTCAGGAGTTATTCTGAGATAGTTCTTCAACAAACATTTCTCAGCATATCTGAGTTCATCAATCATTCTCCTTTTGGCATCTTTAAGCTCTGCAGTATCTTCACCAGTTTGAAAGATTGCAGCTCTGAGATCATTGATCTTTGCTTTTCTCAACTCCTGATCTAGTCTTATGACATATGCTTTGTCAGACTCCAGATTGAATTCAAGTCCCTTAATACCAAGATATGTTCTGATCTGTGCAGTATTAGGCTTCATATCAACAATATCACCATTGTGATCTCTGTACTTTGGAACATATGTGCTGTCAGACTTAAGAGAATAAAGCCTTTTCTGTCTCTGAATCTGTTCTTTTAAGTAGTTTGCAGCAGTCCCTGTTATTCTGTCATCCACTTGAAGTAAGAAAAGTACATGCTCCAATTCTTCAAAATACTTCAATGGAATGGCATTTTGTCTTATATGATAAATCCTACCATCTGTCATGAAATACAACATGATGTATTCTTTCAAGTAGGTATGGTAAACCATCTGTACAGATTCCAGTTGATTCAATCTCTCAGGAGTTGCTCCAATACCTGGTTCACTCAAGGAAGTTGGATCATTGGTAGTGTTGTGTACTCTTCTTTCATCAGCACTTCCCAATCCAGTTTTATCTCTTGCTTCCTTTCTAGTAACTACTCTTGCTTCAAAACCACTTGCAGTAGTCTTCAAAGATTGAGTCTGTTTTGCTTTAGTGAATCCTGGTAGGAGTGTCTTTGATCTATCTTCTGATATCAAGTTAACTTGAGCTATGTCTGAGGTTACTTGCTTCTTCTGAATATCAGAACTTACAATTTCTTGACTCTGAACAACTTGAGCCATGTCAGAGGTTGTTTTAAGAACTTTTCTTGAAGTCAGAGCAAGATCATCCTTTTCATCAGTAATTTCTTCATCCTCACGAGGTACATAAACCTTGATAGGTTCACCAACCTTTTCTTTACCCTTGAATCTTGGATCTATCTGTGGTTGTGATCTAGCCAATGTTGCTTCAGTATGTGTCCTTTCTTTGATCACAATGCCTTTGAGTTTTGGAAGTGGCTTTTTACCAGAAGCTTCAGATTTAGATGTGACTTTCTCTGATTTAAGTCTGGCTTCTTCTTCCTTTAAACTTTCCAAGTCCATTCCTAGATTTTCCTGAAGAAATAACTGTCTTGTCATTTCCTCATCAAGATCTAAAAGTTCATCAGAACTTATCCTTTTACCAGCAGCAGAACTTATTCTTTTCCCAGTATCAGAACTTGTCCTGTGACTAGCTTGTCTTGATGTGAATCCTCTACCTTGACTATGACCTCTACCCATTCCAGAGCTTCCTTGATCATCTTTTTCATTATCCTTTCCTGTCAGTGTCTTGTCAGTCTTGCATTTGGACTTAATCACTTTCTCCCCCTTTTTGGAATCAGCAGGTAGTAGAAGAGAGATAAGCAATTCCACTGAGGATTGGATTTCAGTTAGTTGTGATTGCTGAGAAGCTTGATTTTTCAGAATTTCATCAATCTGAGCTTGTTGATGATCTTGAGTCTTCTCAATATAAGCAATCCTGTCAATGGTAGGTTGGAAGAACTTTTTCTTATCAATTTTCCAAACTTGTTCCTGTTTGATAAAGTTCTCCTGAATCTTGTGTAACTCTGCATGAGTAGTTGAATGAAGACCTTGTAAATGTTTAGTACTCAATGCAGTGACTCTAAGCTGGGTTTTAAAATCATCAGAATTTAACATTTCATCAGCTTTAGTCAAGTGCTCAGCAAGATGCTTTTCAGTTGGAACACATGAAACTGAGTTCCATTCCTTAGTCCACTCCTGACCTGCAGGAGTTTCACTCCAAGGTACTGGTGCTTCTCCGGTAACAAACTTCTCAACCAGTTCAGACTTAGGAAGAGTCTGTTGAGGAGTATGTCCTGAAGGACCTGCTTTATCATCATCTACAGTTGGAGCAGCATCACCAGTATCTCCAGCATGTGCAGCATCAGAACTTAAAGAATCAGTATCTTCTGATAAGATAACAGTATGAGTAGCAATAGAGGCTTCAGCATCCTCTAATTGCTGATCTTGTTCTAAGTTTTGATCAACAGCCATATCCTGATGCTCACCTAAATTCTGATCATCAGCATCTTGATGCAGAGAAGGTGTTGTTGATGAATCTGGAATTTGAACAGCATCAGTAACAGGTGTTGTGGAAGGATTATTTGCTGTTGGAGCTTCTAAGAGAATTACTGTAGGCACAACCAAGTTTTGAACATCAATATCAGCACTTGTGCCTGGATCAACAGAAGCCACAGAAGGTGTGTTAGCCTTTTCAGAAACAGCTTCCTGAGATGGAGTTGATGGAGAAGAAGTGACTGGAGCAAATTCCTTGTCTTGTGAGATCAGAGATTCCTGATCCCCTTCCTTAGCTGCTTCCTCTTCATCATCTGAAACTGGCCTTTTTGCCCTCTGTTTCTTGTATCTCTTTGTTGATTTGGATTCCTTGGGAGTTTCAGGAACTGTCATTCTTCTAAGCCGTTTGAGAAGCCTAGATCCCCCAATTCCAGAATCCTTCTGAGAAGTCACTTTCTCTGCTTCACCTACAACATGTTCTGAAGAAGGAACCTGTTCCTCAGTATCAGATTCATCTCTCAGTACAGTCCTCCTCCTCTTTTGAGGTGTTTGAGGAATAGTTTTTGTCCTCTTTGGCTTGGAGGATGAGGGTTGAACAGTCTGTGAAGTAGAGAGATAGGATTTGAGATAAGTCCTGAGGGTAGGTTGAGTAGTATGAGTGGTAGGTGCTGAGGATGATGGTTTTTATGTGTTTGTGGTTGGTTGGACATCAGAGTAAATAGATCTATAAGTATCAGGATCAGCATTTACTAGGATCTGTTTTACAGACTGAGGAATCTGTAATGGTCTAACCACTTTTTTCTTAGTATCAGCATTTACCAGATCATTAAAATATCGTTTTGCAACTCTAAAAGGTGGGGTCGAGGAACTGACTGATTGAGGTTCATCAGTACAAAAAGTATATATAAGTTGACAGAATCTAGCAAAATAGACAATATTTCTATCCTCTGTCATCCTATCCCCAATAAAACCAATTATTCCAGTTGCAAAATCAAATGAGTTTGATGGATAATAGCATACCCTATGTGCTGACTCAGAATTGGGATAGCATCAAAATTTGAACATTTGTTCCCAAAAGCTTTGGTGATGCAGTCAAAGAAGAAACTCCATTCTCTTCTGATATTTGCCCTTTTTAACTGCCCAAGCTTTGCCAAACTCTTTTCATATCCCAAATCAACCATTAACTCCTGAAGTGCTGATTCCTCTGGAGTTGAAAAATTACAATTTTCTGGGAGATGTAGAGCTTTGCGTATTGTACCAGGAGTGACTGCATAAGATGAATCACCCACATCAAAAACAATATTGGGAGTGCCATGTTTACCACCATCATCAAAGTGCCCAGTCCGCCAAAACGTCAGAACTTGTTGACTCAAAAAGACTTCAGGCTGAGTTAATGCATACCCAATCTCACTGTGTGCAAGAAGATCTTGCACAAAATATAATTCAGATGGAGCTTCGGCATGATCAAGAATTGCAGCATAGTTGTTTGGAACAAACTTAGCTCCATCAATGATTAAATCCTTAGGTGCCATGTGAAAAATTAAGATTTAAAAGTGCCTGTTAGGTGTTTGATAAAATGTATGTATGAAAATTCAACGTGAGAGAAAGAGAGAGTAAAAGCAAGTAAAGAGAAAAAGTATGAAGGAAATAAAAGATGAAAGAAATCCTCTCTCTGTTGTACTTATACTCTGAACAAAAATGTTACCATTGGACACCTGTTAGACATGCAGTAATAACAGATAGTTACTGGGCTCGAGAAAATAGGAATCATTACTTACCCACTTGCCTGTTTTCAAGGAAAAACCGTTCTATTTACCCAGATATTCCATTAATCAAGGTGAAATAGTTTTAATTCAAAATTGAAACCGTTCCCACTGAGTTAATTATTTTTCACTGCATCATTAATATTCTAAAATTAAATCACGTAAAAATGACCAAGATAAATTAGATGAGTAAGTGCTGATAAAAAAAATCAGAACTTAAATTAAAACAGAATTTATATGGTCATCAGAATATCAATCAGGATTTAGCAATGCATTAACAAATATCTTAGAGACAAAATCTTGAAGCAAAAACAAATTTCATTAATATATGAAGAGAATACATTTATGAAATGGAAATTACATCAGTACTTATACAAGATTTCCCTAAGCTACGAAACCTAACATCAACAGCCTTAGTCCTAGCTAAGAAGCCTGACAAAGCTGATGATTAAGAAAAACAGGAAGAAGACAAGATTAAATCATTTCTTCTTCTTCCTACTCTCGACAAATAGAATGGCGAGTCTGATGATTCGCTCTTGCTGGCGGAGAGCTGCCAGTCTTTCCTCCTCCAATCGCTCCAGATGGTGATGGTAATCCATATAGAAGAACAGAAGGTGGGTCAGTACCTCCTGTGGGACAGAGTCCCATATCTCCTCAGGAATGGCCGTGACGTGCCATTCCTGCTGCCAGTCGGCACAACTTAGCTCCATATTGAAGTTTTGGTAGTTCAATGTTGTATCTGACCATTGTGTTTTTGAAAGAAAAAGTATGAAGATAAGTGTGTGAGAAGAATTTGATAGGAAGGCTTATGTGAAGTGGCTGCTTATATAGGCAAGAGAATGCCAGGAGACGTAAAAGTATTTAATGCTAACAGGTAGAATTAATTCTACCTCATCTCCCTAGACTTTGAAAAAGAATAACATTCATTGGAAAGAGGAAACATGGTTTAAAGCGCACAAGAAACAAGTAACAGTGGACTAATCAAGTACAAATACCATTAATCCCTAACCATAGTGACTATTAATCTTCCACTTCAACATATTCAAATATTAACTGAGACTGTTATCAAATTTTATTCACAGATAAGTCAAGTAAAACATTAGACTGTAATATCAGAACTTAGACTTATATCAGAACTTAACAGTCATCAGAACATAATTTATTAACTCGAAAAAGGAATGCCTATCTTAGTAAGTCCTCATACAAGTTCTGAGTTATACTCTTCAGAACTTAATCATCAGAATATGCAACCAGAGCTTGTCCTCAGAATTTGTGCAATAATGACACAATGACTGTTTATCTAAAATAACATAGACCTCCACAGAAATTTTCATCATTCAGATGGAGTGATTAGTGTGTGCATTAAGCTAAATAACAGACAAAGAGTAAAGTCTGATTCACTTCAGTACATCTTAGAAATAAGGCATAACTAAAATTTTGCTAAAGAGCTGTCATTGTCCTGAAACCTACTGATGAATGAGTTCATGCTTGAGTCCACCTCAACTGTTTTGTGCTAATTTTATGCATCTTTTGAAATTCTATTTTACAGTGGCTTCTCAGTGTAAGTGAGTCACGACTGCTTATCAGAATTTATGCTATTATCAGAGTATTTCTCCAGTAATCATAGAGTGTGAAAAGTCACCAAGAAAATATTTTGCTTTTCTAATGCATATTTACTTAATACCAGCAATGCACTTGGGTCGTCCCTTCCATATTTTTACTCTAGATCTCAAAGGAGTACCTGATTTTATTCTTTGATCTTTTTGCTTTTTCTTTTGATAAGTGAGGTTTATCTGCACTTAGTACATTCAGCAGTTTTACTAGTATCAGAACTTAACAGATGAGTAGCATTATTCTAATTTGTGACTTAGTAATAAGATAAACAAAGTAAACTCAACTAAGCTCAATTATCAGAATTTGCTAGTGTCATAAGATTTCCACTGAAATAATTACTTCTTACATGGAATCATTTGTTTATTGAAGACTACTAGGTCAGTATCTAGAACAGTTATCCTCATAGGATTGAATAGTTAATTTAACAGACATATCACTTATCAGAGTTTAGAAACATATATCAGACAACAATCAGTACTTAAACGTCTATTTCAATTAAGCACAGAATAAACAAAGAGATTACATTCTGTAAATACTGATCATAAAGTCTGATGCATCAGAACAAAACTAGACAGATTTAGAAAAAGAACCTGAAACCATTCCAAGTTCATTTACCAATCTTGTAAAAGTGGCTTCACATAGTGGTTTTGTGAAGATATCTGCTAGTTGTTGATCTGTTGGAACAAAGTGCAATTCCACTGTACCTTCATCCACATGTTCCCTTATGAAGTGGTACCTGATGCTGATGTGCTTTGTCATAGAGTGTTGAACTGGATTACCTGTCATAGCAATAGCACTTTGATTATCACAGTAAATAGGGATTTTGAAATATGTTAACCCATAATCCAGTAACTGATTCTTCATCCAAAGAATCTGTGCATAACAGCTTCCTGCAGCAATATACTCTGCTTCTGCAGTTGATGTGGAAATTGACTTTTGTTTCTTGCTGTACCAAGAAACCAATCTGCCTCCAAGAAATTGGCAACTTCCACTTGTGCTTTTCCTGTCAATTTTGCAACCTGCAAAATCTGCATCTGAGTAACCTATTAGTTTAAAATCTAATTCTCTAGGATACCATAATCCCAGAGCAGCTGTTCCTTTAAGATACTTAAAGATTCTTTTCACAGCTGTTAAGTGAGGTTCTCTTGGATCTGCTTGAAATCTTGCACAAAGACAGGTAGCATACATGATATCAGGTCTACTAGCAGTTAGATAGAGTAGAGAGCCAATCATACCTCTGTAGTCAGTAATATCTACTGATTTACCGGTATCCTTATCCAGTTTTGTTGTAGTGGCCATTGGAGTGGATGCACTTGAACAATCTTGCATTCCAAATTTCTTCAGCAAGTTTCTGGTGTACTTGGTTTGACAAATAAAAGTGCCTTCTTCATTCTGCTTGACTTGAAGGCCCAGAAAATAGCTAAGTTCCCCCATCATACTCATCTGATATCTTGACTGCATTAGTTTGGCAAACTTCTTGCAAAGTTTGTCATTTGTAGACCCAAAAATGATATCATCAACATAAATCTGAACCAGAAGTAAGTCCTTTCCATGGTTGAGGTAGAACAGTGTTATGTCTATTGTTCCTCTGTTGAATCCACTTTCCAGAAGAAACTGAGCTAAAGTCTCATACCATGCTCTAGGAGCTTGCTTAAGTCCATAAAGTGCTTTATCAAGCCTGTAGACATAATCTGGATGTTTGGTATCTACAAAACCTGGAGGTTGTTCAACATATACTTCTTCTTCCAATTCTCCATTGAGAAAATCACTTTTCATATCCATTTGAAAGACAGTAAACTTTTTGTGAGCAGCATAAGTCAAAAATATCCTTATGGCTTCTAACCTAGCAACTGGTGCAAATATTTCATCATAATCAATTCCCTCCTGTTGAGAATATCCTTTTGCAACCAGCCTTGCCTTATTCCTTGTAATTATGCCATCACTGTCAGTTTTGTTTCTGAATACCCACTTTGTACCAACAACAGATCTATTCTTTGGTCTTGGCACTAGGGTCCAGACTTTGTTTCTTTCAAATTCATTTAACTCTTCCTGCATTGCTTGCACCTAATCAGCATCTTGAAGAGCTTCTTCCACTTTCTTTGGCTCAGTCTGAGAGAGAAAAGAATTGTAGAGACATTCATTTGAAGTACCTGTTCTAGTTCTGACACCTGCATCAGGATTTCTAATTATCAAATCAGGTGTATGTGATTTTGTCCACTTCCTTGCAGATGGAAGGTTTTCTCTAGAACTGGATGCTCCCCCATGATCCATGCTATCTTCATTTTCATTTTCTGATGCTCCCCCTGAAACTATGCTCTCTGAGTTGGATTCTTCAGTATTTAGATTTTCAGCATTATCAGAACTTGGCTTATCAGAACTTGACGAATCAGGACTTGAAGAGCTAGATGCATGTTCTGATGTTTCTTGAGATGTGGTAGGATCTTGAGTATGCTCCCCCTGTATAGGTGCATCTTCCTTTGATGTAGTCACCACAGTTTCAATAACATCAGAGTTTAATCCATCAGAGTTTACAGTATCAGGACTTAGACTGTCAGAATTTTCAGTATCAGAATTTGAGTCTTCATTTTCAAATCTCAGCTGATCATGGTCAATGAAATCTTCAAGACCAGTAATCTTCTTGTCATCAAAAGAGACATTGATAGATTCCATGACCACTTTTGTTCTCAAATTATAGACTCTGAAGGCTTTTGTGGAAAGTGGATATCCAACAAAGATTCCTTCATCAGCTTTTAGATCAAACTTTGATAGCTGTTCAGGATGAGTCTTGAGAACAAAACACTTGCATCCAAATACATGAAAGTATTTTAGATTTGGCTTCTTTTTCTTCACCATCTCATATGGTGTTTTTCCATGCTTGTTAATGAGTGTTGCATTTTGAGTAAAACAAGCAGTCTGCACAGCTTCAGCCCAGAAATAGGTTGGAAGCTTTGCTTCTTCAAGCATTGTACGTGCAGCTTCAATGAGAGTTCTATTCTTCCTTTCAACAACTCCATTTTGCTGTGGAGTTCCAGGAGCAGAAAATTCCTGCTTTATTCCATGGTTTTTACAGAACTCTTCCATTATCAAATTCTTGAACTCAGTGCCATTATCACTCCTTAAAATTTTCACAGAATCTTTGACCATTTTATCCAGATGTTTGACATGATCAATCAAGATAGATGCAGTTTCACTTTTTGTGTGCAAGAAATACACCCATGTGTATCTGGTGAACTCATCCACTATGACCAACGCATACTTCTTCTTTGCAATAGACATGACATTTACTGGACCAAATAGATCAACATGTAGTAGATGATAAGGCTCAAGAATTGATGATTCAGTCTTGCTCTTGAATGAAGATTTTCTTTGTTTGGCTTTCTGACAGGAATCACAAAGACCATCAGGAGCAAATACTGACTTTGGCAGTCCTCTCACAAGATTTTTCTTGACCAGTTCATTTATATTGTTGAAATTTAAATGAGAGAGTTTCTTATGCCAATTCCAGCTTTCTTCAATTGATGCTCTACTTATCAGACAAATTGCAGAACCATCAGTACTTGTTGAAAGCTTAGCTTCATAAATGTTACCACGCCTGTATCCTTTCAGAACAACTTTGCCTTTAGATTTACTCACAATTTCACAGTGTTCTTCAAAGAAATCAACATGATAACCTCTGTCACAGATTTGACTTATACTCAGTAGGTTGTGTTTAAGTCCTGAGACCAGAGCTACTTCTTTAATTATGACATTTCCAAGATTGATATTGCCATATCCCAATGTTTTTCCAATGTTGCCATCTCCATAAGAAACACTTGGGCCAGCTTTCTCCACAAAGTCTGATAGCAGGGCCTTATTTCCAGTCATATGTCCTGAACATCCACTGTCCAGAACTAGAATATTTTTCCTGTTGCCCTGCAATCACAAAGACCACTAATTATTAGTTTTAAGGACCCATACTTGCTTGGATCCTTTGGCCTTATTAAGTTTGTTAACATTTGCAGTGGATTTAGCATCAGAGTTTATGTTAACATTTTTCTTATCAGAACTTACACTATCAGACTTCGAATCAGAATTTACACTAGAAGGAACAATAGAAACTTTCTTCAAAGAAGGTTTTATTTGATAATAATCATAGTACAAACTATGATATTCCTTACAAGTATAAATGGAATGCCATAAACTACCACAATGAAAACAAGGATTTTGTGGTTTGTATCTAACAGACTGACTCTTAACTCCTGATTCTGAAGGTAAAGAGTTAATATTCTTATTCTTCCTGCAAAAAGAAGCCAGATGGTTAGAACTTCCACAGTTATGACATGTTTTCCTAGGAGCATCAGGAACAGGTTTATAATTATTGCTTTTATTCACACCTTCCTTTCCATTCCTATTTTTCCTAGGTGATTTTACTTTATTTGCATTCTTAACATCTTTTAGCTTATGCTTAAGCTGCTTCTTTGTCATTAAGCCTATATTTACTTCAGCTGTCTTTTCCTGTTTTAGTTTGTCAGAAGTTAACTCCTTTGTAACTTCTGATTTCTCATTTTCAGACTTTACAGTTACAAACTTAACAGGTTTTAACTTTGGCTTTTGCTTATCAACAGGCTTAATTTCTTCAGTTCCTTTATCATTCTTATCTTCTCCATAACCTAAGCCCTCTTTCCAGTTTCCACTACTTAACAAATTTTGAGTTGTTTTGCCAGAGTTAGTCCAAGTCCTGATAATCTCTCTTTCTTTTTCTAACTCAGTTTTTAGAGATTCATTCATTTTTAGCACTTCATCCCTAACATAAAAAGCATCATCTCTATCCTTCTGAGTTTGATGGAACATGATTAACTCTTTTTCTAAGAAATTATTTCTTTTCTTAAATGCAAGATTTTCGGAAGTTAATCTTTCACATGTTGAAGTTTGATCTCTATAACTAACAAACATGGTTTTAAGATATCTTCTCAACTCATTAATATCATCAGTATGAAAATCATAAGTAGTTTGAGGTACCTTTGTTACAGCAGCTTCAGAACTGCTCTCAGCACTTTCTTTATCAGCATTTGCCATCAATACATAGTTTTCCTCACTTTCAGAGTCTGAGGTGTCTGTCCAGCTTTTCTGCTTTGTGACAAGAGCCTTGCCTTTGTCACCCTTTACCTTCTTGCAATCAGGAGATATGTGGCTTTTCTCACCACAGTTATAGTATTTAACATTGGTGTAATCTCATCTGTCAGACTTTCCTCCTCTGCCTTCAGATCTTCTGAAAATCTTCTTATCAGAACTTATGCCTTTCCTGGAAAACTTCTTTCCCTTCCTGAACTTCCTATATGCAATCTTTGTGATTCCTTTCACCATAAGAGCACACAGCTTCATCATCTCCTCATCAGCATCAGTCTCAGGCAAGCTTTCAGAATCTGAGTCATCATCACTTTCAGAACTTGATGACTCAGTTTCAGACTTTATGACAAGAGCTTTACCCTTGTCTTTCCTTGAGGAAGCTGCTTTGGGGAATTCTTCTTCAGCCTTAAGAGCAACTGTCCTTGACTTTCCTCCTTTCCTCTTGCTTCTTTGTTCCATCTTAAGCTCATGAGTCTTGAGCATTCCATAGATTTCGTCAAGAGTTGTTTCATCAAGATTGTAGTTGTCTCTTATTGTCGTTGCCTTCAAATCCCAACATTCAGGAAGAGCTAACAGGAACTTAAGGTTTGAATCTTCAAGATCATACTCTTTATCAACCAATGACAAATTATTCAAAAGTTTGACAAATCTATCATATAAATCATTCAATGACTCATTAGTCTTTGAGTCAAAGTGTTCATACTCTTGAGTGAGTATTGTCTTCCTGTTCTTCGTAATTGTCTCAGTTCCCTGACACCTTGTTTCTAGAGCATCCCATATCTCCTTAACAGTCTTGCAGTTGATTACCCTGTTTGACATTACATTATCAATGGCACTATGCAGTAAGTGTCGTACCTTGGCATCCTTAGCAATTGATGCTATATCTTCAGCAGTATAATCACTCTTCTCCTTTGGTACGGTCTTTGCTGCTTCACCTGCAACTGCAACAGCGAGCTTGGTTGGTTTATGAGGCCCTTCCTTGATTCTATCAAGGTATTCTGGATCTGTTGCTTCCAGGAACATGGTCATCCTTACCTTCCATATGGGATATTCAGATGGTCTCAGTATGGGAACCCTGATAGTCTCATACCGACTTTGAATTTGTGGCTTTGGAGGTTCTTCAGTTTTGGTAGGCTTAGTTGGAGTTTCTGTTTCAGACATGATTGTGTTTGGATCTTTAGCTGTATATGTGTTAACAGATTGGCTCTGATACCACTTGTTAGGTCACACACACTATAGAAAGGTGAATTCAGTGTATAATACAATCAAATCGAACTTTAATATATTAAGTAACAGAAAACAAACTTTATTGAAACAATAAACTCTGTTACAGTATGGAACTGTTACCTCTCAGTGATGAACAAATATCACGAGAGCTGCTAGGGTTACAATGAATAAACTTCTCGAATATATGATAACACTTATAGTGTAAACCCTACGTCTGTGTTTATATACTACACAGTTACAAGATAATTGCTAATTGATATGGAATATAATTCTGCTTCCTAAAATATATCAATCAGATATCTTTTCTTCCAAGTATTCCATTCTTCACGGAATTCCTTCTTCATGCATATCTCTTCTTATGTTTATCTCGATCTTCTTTCCTTTAATCAGCTACTGTCCTTCTCTGATCATCCTTCAGCACTTAAGTTCTGATATCTAACTTCTGATGATTATCTCCTGATAATATAAGTACTGATATCCTTAAGTCCTGACTTCCAGTATAAGTACTGATCAACAGTTAAGTACTGATTTGTCCTGTTAAGTAAGATCTGAAATCTAAACATAAATTATATTAGCCATGACATTATCAAATATATCTAACACAAAGGCAAGAAACTTGTCACAAAGAAGAAAAGCTGGACAGACTCTTCAGATTTTGAAGATGAGGTGAATTATACTTTAATGGCAAATGCTGATGGCAGCCCTGAAACTTCTGAATTGAAGGTACCTCAAACAACTTATGCTTTTCATACTGATGATATTACTGAGTTGAGATTATATCTTAAAACCATGTTTATTAGCTACATAGATCAAACTTTAACATGTGAAAGATTAACTTCTGAAAATCTTGCTTTTAAGAAAAGGAATGATTATTTAGAAAAAGAGTTAGTTATGTTCAATCAAACTCAGAAAGAACAAGATGATGCTTTTTATGTTAGAGATAAATTTCTAAAATTGAATAAATCTCTAAAAACTGAGTTAGAAAAAGAAAAAGAGATTATCAGGACTTGGACTAACTCTAGCAGAACAACTCAGAATTTATTAAGTAGTGGAAACTGGAAAGAGGGCTTAGGTTATGGAGATAATAAAAGTGAAAAAGAAACTGAACAAATTGAGCCAATTGTTTTTAAACAAACTGCTAAGCTAAAGGTAAATCCTGTTAATTTTGTAGCTAAAACTTTAAAGAGTGATTCTGAAAAGATGAAAGAGTCTGTGATAGAAGTTAAGTAGAAGTCAACTTCTGACAAATTAGAACAGGATAAACCAGCTGAAGTCAACATAGGCTTAATGACAAAGAAGCAGCTTAAGCATAAGCTGAAAGAAATAAGGAATGTCAACAAGGTAAAAGCAGCTAGGAAAAATAGGAATGGAAAGGAAGGTGTGAATAAAAGCAATAATTATATGCCTGTTCCTAATACTCCTAGAAAGAAATGTTATAACTGTGGAAACTCTAACCATCTTGTTTCTTTTTGCAGGTTGAATAAAAATACAAACTCTTTACCTCCTAAGTCAGGAGTTAAGAGTCAGTCTGTTAGGTTTAAGCCACAAAATCCTTGTTTTCATTGTGGTAGTTTATGGCATTCCATTTATACTTGTAAGGAATATCATAGTTTGTACTATGATTATTATCAAATAAAACCTTCTTTGAAGAAAGTTGCTTTAATTCCTTCTAGTGTAAAGTCTGATGCAAAGTCTGATATAAGTTCTGATAAACAGCATGTTAGCATAAACTCTGATATTAAATCCACTGCAAATGCTAACAAACTTAAAAAGGCCAAAGGATCCAAGCAAGTCTGGGTCCTTAAAACTAACCATTAGTGGTCTTTGTGATTGCAGGGCAACAGGAAAAACATCCTAGTACTGGATAGTGGATGTTCAGGACATATGACTGGAAATAAAGCCCTGCTCTTAGACTTTGTGGAGAAAGCTGGCCCAGGAGTTTCTTATAGAGATAGCAACATGGGAAAAACTCTGGGATATGGCAATATTAATCTTGGGAATGTCATCATTGAAACAGTAGCTCTTGTCTCAAGACTTAAACACAATCTGCTGAGTGTGAGTCAAATATGTGACAGAGGTTATCATGTGGATTTCTTTGAAGAACAATGTGAAGTTGTAATCAATTCTACAGGAAAGGTGGTTCTGAAAGGTTACAGGCATGGTACCATCCATGAAGCCAGACTTTCAAAAAGTTCTGATGGTTCTGCAATCTGTCTATTGAGTAGAGCATCAATTGAAGAAAGCTGGAATTGGCACAAAAGACTCTCTCATTTAAACTTCAACAACATAAATCAGCTTGTAAAGAAAGATCTTGTGAGAGGACTGCCAAAATCAGTATTTGCTCGTGATTGCCTTTGTGATTCATGTCAAAAGGCAAAACAAAGAAAATTTTCTTTCAAGAGCAAAACTGAGTCATCAATTCTTGAGCCTTATCACCTACTACATGTTGATCTATTTGGTCCAGTCAATGTCATGTCCATTGCAGAGAAGAAATATGCTATGGTTATAGTGGATGAGTTCACAAGGTACACTTGGGTGTACTTCTTGCACAAAAAGAATGAAAGTGCATCTACTCTAACTGATCATGTCAGATAGCTGGATAAGTTGGTCAAAGATTCTGTTAAAATTATAAGAAATGATAATGGCACCGAGTTCACGAATTCAATCATGGAAGAGTTCTGCAAAGAGCATGGAATTAAACAGGAATTTTCTGCACCTGGAACTTCACAGTAAAATGGAGTTGTAGAAAGAAAGAACATGACTCTCATTGAAGCTGCACGAACTATGCTTGATGAAGCAAAGTTGCCAACCTACTATGCAACACTCATAAACAAGCATGGAAAAACACCATATGAGATGGTGAAGAAAAAGAAACCAAATCTGAAATACTTTCATGTATTTGGATGTAAGTGTTTTGTTCTTAAGACTCATCCTGAACAGCTGTCAAAATTTGATCTAAAAGCTGATGAAGGAATTTTTGTTGGATATCCACTTTCCACAAAAGCCTTCAGAGTCTACAATTTAAGAACAAGGGTTGTCATGGAATCTATCAATGTATCTTTTGATGATAAGAAGATTATTGGACTTGAAGATTTCAATGATCATGATCAGCTGAGATTTGAAAATGAAGACTTAAATTCTGATTCTGTAAATTCTGATGACTTAAACTCTGATCCTGTAAGTACTGATGTCATTGAATCTGTGGTAACAACTCCAAAGGAAAATGCACCTGTCCAGGGGAAGCAAGCTGGAAATCCTACCACATCTCAAGACTCTCAAGAAGCATCAGAACCTGTCACTGGCTCTTCAAGTTCTGATTCATCTAGTTCTGACGAGCCAAATTCTGATAATTCTGGAAACTCTAATACTTCAAATCCTGAAGGATCCAATTCAAATTTTGAAGTCTCAGAGAGCATAACTATAGGGGGAGCATCAGAAAATGCTGATGGAGACAGCATGGATCATGGGGGAGGATCCAGTTCTAGAAGTCAACTTCAATCTGCAAGGAAGTGGACCAAATCACATACACCTGACTTAATTATTGGAGATCATGAAGCATGTGTCAGAAATAGAACTGCAACATCAAATGAATGTCTCTATCATTCTTTTCTATCTCAGACTGAACCAAAGAAAGTGGAAGAAGCTCTTCAAGATGCTGATTAGGTGCAAACAATGCAGGAAGAGTGAAATGAATTTGAAAGAAATAAAGTCTGGACCTTAGTGCCAAGACCAAAGAACAGATCAGTTGTTGGCATAAAATGGGTTTCAGAAACAAAACTGATAGTGATGACATAATTACAAAAAACAAAGTAAGGCTGGTTGCTAAGAGTTACTCTCAACATGAGGGTATTGATTATGATGAAACATTTGTACCAGTTGCTAGATTAGAAGCCATAAGAATCTTTTTGGCTTATGCTGCTCACAAAAAGTTTAAAGTCTTTCAAATGGATGTGAAAAGTGCTTTTCTTAATGGAGAATTGGAAGAAGAGGTCTATGTTGAACAACCTCCAGGCTTTGTAGATTCAAAATTTCCAAATCATGTCTACAGGCTTGAAAAAGCACTTTATGGCCTTAAGCAGGCTCCTAGAGCATGGTATGAGACTTTAGCTCAATTCCTTCTGGAAAGTGGATTTCATAGAGGTACAATTGATAAAACACTGTTCTACCTCAACCATGGAAATGACTTACTTTTGGTACTAATATATGTTGATGATATCATATTTGGTTCTACAAATGTTAAACTCTGTGAGAGGTTTGCAAAGCTAATACAGTCAAGATATCAAATGAGTATGATGGGAGAACTTAGTTATTTTCTGGGCATTCAAGTCAAGCGAAATGAAGAAGGTACTTTTATCTGTCAATCCAAGTATACCAGAAATTTACTGAAGAAATTTGGAATGCAAGATTGTTTAACTGCATCCACTCCCATGTCCACTGCAACCAAGTTAGATAGAGATACTGGCGCACCAGTAGATATTACTAACTACAGAGGTATGATTGGTTCTTTAGTCTATTTAACTGCAAGTAGACCTGATATCATGTATGCTACCTGTCTTTGTGCAAGTTTTCAGGCTGATCCAAGAGAACCTCACTTAATAGCTGTGAAAAGAATTTTCAAGTACCTTAGGGGTACAGCTGATCTGGGATTGTGGTATCCTAGAGAATCAGATTTTAAGCTAATAGGTCACTCAGATGCAGATTTTGCAGGATGCAAAATAGACAGGAAAAACACTACTGGAAGCTACCAATTTCTTGGAGGCAGATTGGTTTCTTGGTTTAGCAAGAAACAAAAATCAATTTTCACATCAACTGCAGAAGTAGAATATATTGCTGCAGGAAGCTGTTGTGCACAGATTCTTTGGATGAAGAATCAATTGCTAGATTATGGGTTAGAATTTTCAAAAATACCTATTTACTGTGATAATCAAAGTGCTATTTTTATGTCAGGTAATCTAGTTCAACACTCAATGACAAAGCACATCAGCATTAGGTACCATTTCATAAGGGAACATGTAATGGAAGGTACAGTGGAATTGCATTTTGTTCTAACAGATCAACAACTAGCATATATCTTCACAAAACCACTATGTGAAGCTACTTTCACAAGACTGGTAAATGAACTTGGAATGGTTTCAGGTTCTTTCTCTAAATCTGCTTAGTTTTTGTTCTTATGCATCAGACTTTATGATAAGTGTTTACAGATTGTTTTACTTTCATATAATATGTGCTTAAATTAAAATTCATTAAATGATGATTGTTATATGATATGGATCTTTAAACTCTGATAGCGTTTTGAATGTTCTGTGACTATTCAATCCAATGAGAATAACTGTACTATATGCTGACCTAGTAGTTTTTAACATACTAGAAATCCCATGTTTGAATTAGTTGTTTATGTGGAAACTCACTAACACAAGCAAATTCTGATTTTGATCTTAGTCAAGTTCACTTTGTGTATCTTATTACTAAGTCACAAACTAGATTCTTGCTTCTTATTTGTCAAATTTTGATGTCAGTAAATCTTAAGGATGAACTAAATGCTGTTAAGCCTCACTTATCAAAAGAAAAGAAAATAAAAGAATAATAAAAGTCAGGTACTCCTTTGAGATCTAGAGTAAATATGTGGAAGGGAAGACCCAAGTGCATTGCTGGTATTAAGTAATATGCATTAGAAAAGCAAATAATTTTTTTCTTGGTGACTTTTCACAATATCTGATTACTGGAGAAATACTCTGACAACAACATAAATTCTGATAAGCAGTCGTGACTCACTTACACTGAGAAGCCACTGTAAAAAGAAATTTCAAAAGATGCATAAAATAAGCATAAACAGTTGAGGCGGACTCTTGCATAAATTTGTTCTATAGTAGACTTCATGATTGATGACATATTTTAAGCACTTTTCTTAGTTATGCCTTATTTATAAGATGTACTGAAGTTTATCAGACTTTAATCTTTATCTGATATTCTGCTGAATGCACACACTTTCACTCCATATGAATGATGAAAATTACTGTGGTGATTAAGATGTTTTTGACAAATAGTTAAGTGTCATTTGCATAGATTCTGAGGACAAATTCTGATGGAAGTTCTGATGATTAAACTCTGAAGTAAACAAGTCAGTATTTGTATGAAGAATCATAGAAACAGATATTCACTTTTTAAGTTGATAAGCCATATTCTGATGACTGTTAAAATCTGATATAAGTTAAGTTCTGATATTAAATCCTGATGGAATCCTTGATGCTTACGTGACATTATTCTTTACTTGACTTATTTGTGGTAAAAAATGAAATAGTCATATTTAATCAGAATATTTAGGTGAGATAAAAATAGTCATAAGTGGTAAACGTGTTTGTCTTGAAAAACTACATGTGCACGGTAATTGTTAATTATTTTACATGCCCATTAACTGCTGCTTTAACTTTTTACTGACTGTTATTATTACACATCGGTCTAG
Organism: Apium graveolens; assembly: GCF_009905375.1. Taxonomy (NCBI): domain Eukaryota; kingdom Viridiplantae; phylum Streptophyta; class Magnoliopsida; order Apiales; family Apiaceae; genus Apium; species Apium graveolens. The sequence goes on along the minus strand of NC_133652.1, from coordinate 133,854,944 downwards.
GGAGACGAGGCATCATTATTTCCACTCTTAATCGTGAAACAGTCCTCGAGTCCCTTGGTATTCCATTGGCTATTTAAATGACTGATCATCCTTCAGTAAAATCACATCTTTTCATTTCTCTCAAATAATGGCACATTTTAGTTGGTTTTACTGCTATGACACAAACACTGTGATCATTTTTAGAAATGGAATTCCGACTTCATATCCTATCAACAACATCCCATATGACATCTGGATTCAACTTCCAAACAATATTAAAAATGATTTGTTGTCTTTCCAAAGAGAATTTCATCTCCGCATTCTTAAACAACAGGAGAAAATCATTCGTCTTGCTGTTCTCTTTGTTGAAAGTAGAAAGAAGAATTAAATGTCATCCATCCGAATCTCTTGACCATCAACTTTGTCAGGCTTCTTAGACCAAGGCTGTTGATGAAAACCATCTTAGACTAGGACTATCTTGTAATTTTTTCATGTAATCTATAAATTTCATGAAATGTACTCATTTGAGATATTAATGAAATTTCCTTTAATTATAAAATTTAGTCTATGTTTATCTCATATTATGTGATTGTGAATGTTATTAGTGCAGTCTGTTAATCTATTTTTTGATGAATATTTTGATTAAAACTGTGGTCACTAATAAATTGTGATAATTTGAGAAAATTGAAGCACAGGTTCATGCATCAGAATCTGTGATGTTTGGAGCTGAGAATGTTACTTCTCAGAAAGAAACAGTAGCTCAAAGTTCTGATACTTTGAAAAGAAAGAAATCTGTAAGTTTTGTTGCTGCTGAAGCAACTTCTTCATTGGCAAGGAGATTGAAAAAATGAAGGCTAGGAGGTATTTGGCTAAGGCTCCATCAGAAGATATCGAAGAAGCTGAGAAAGGGGATCAGGAATCTCTGATCTCACAAGAACCAATTATCATTGAAGCCCTTCCAGCTCAAGCCAAAGACACTGCTAATGATACAGTGGTTACCCCTCCCGTCTCTCCTATTAAAGCTACAGATGATGCTAAAGAACAAACTGAAAACTCTGAGATAGATATTCCCATTTTGAATATACCAAATGTTTTTTATCTGGAAGCTCCATCCACAGCAGCTCAGCAATCTCCAACTCATTCTCCAATTTTAAATGCTGAGATACCATCTACACCAACCACACCAGCTCTGGAGATAAATTCTGATGCTCAGAATTTAGATAATGTTATTCCTGAATCTCTAGTAGCATCACACACTCTTGTGCTATCAGAACATAATGAGTCTTTCTCAAGTTCTGAAGACAGTGTTTCTATTGAGACTCCAGTTCCCATACTAGGCAAGGAAGCATTGGTAAAGAAATTTGTTGAACAAGATGCACCTATTCCTTGGGAGGATACTCATAGAGGTGTGGAGTGGACCAAGAAGTGGAATGACACTGATTTCATTCCAAGCCCTAAAATTCTGTTAGAGCATATTGCTAAAGCTGATGAGTTGCTCACAAATGCTGATTACAAGACACAACTCAAGATCACAGCTCTGTCTACCAAACATCTTCAAGGTCTACATTCTTCTACTCATGAAAAGGTTGATATACCAAAGGAACATGTTGATAAGCTAGATCTACAGCTCAAGCTTGATAAGAATAGATATATCAGACCTACTCTTGAGAAAATTGAAGCCATTGAGAAGATTCAAGAGAAGCAACAAGCCCAAATTGATGAGGTCCTGGCTAACTAAGCTTCTCAGAAAGCTCAAATGGATGAAATCCAATCTTCAGTTGAACTTCTTCTCTCTCTCTCTCTCTTACTTCCTAATGATGCCAAAAAGGGGGAGAAGGTAGTTAATTCCAAATGCTCACCTACTGAAATAATGAAGAAGAAGGATGACAAAGGTGATGACCAGGAAAACTCTGATAAGAGCAGAGGTCAAGGAAAAGTTCAAGGAAAATCTTCACAGAAAGTAATTTCTGATGTTAGCAAATCTTCTACACAGAACAAGTCAAGTTCTGATAAACAAAGTCTGATGTCAAGTTCTGATATTCTGATTCAGTCAGGATCTAAAGACTCTCATAAGTTTTTACAAACTCTGAAGCTAAAGGGGAAGCAGACTACTGTTTATTACAAAGATCCTAAAATCCAGACACTTGATGCAGAGATAGCTAGAAGATTATTTCTGAAACAAAATCTAGGAATGGATTTGGAAACTCTCAAGGAGGAAGAAGCTAGATTTGCAGCTGAGAAGACAAATCTTAAGTCTAAAGCTTCTGATGCAAAGAAACCTCCAAGGCCTAAGGAAAAAGGCATTGTAATCAGGGAAAAGTCAAATTCTGAGACTTCAAAGTCCATGACTAGATCACAAACTGAGATTGATCCTAAGTCAAAGGGAAAAGAAAAGGTTGGTGAACCTTTAAAGATTGAGAAAAAGATAAGTTCTTCCGTTCCAGTCTATCAAACTACAATGCATGATGATGATTTGATAGAAGATGAAACTGTTCAAATTATGAAGAGAAGAAAGATAATTGAAGAATCTAAAACAACCTCTGACACTGCTCAAGTTGTTCAGAATGAAGAACAACAAGTTATAAAAGAAACAACAAATTCTGATCAAGTTGATTTGAAAAAGATGACAATTGCTGATAAGAAGAAGCTGTTATGGAAGAAATCTACTCTAGTTGAACCAAAATCCAATCTTATGATTAATCAACTCGCAACATTTGGGTTGAGAGCCAAGAAACCTAGAGATAGAGCTGGATTAGGTTCTGATGAAGAAAAGATACAAACAGGAGTAGAAGTTACTCTAAGAGATCCTTTCATGTTGACAGACAAACCATATGAACAAATCAAATAAAAGCACCTTGACAAAGTGCTTTCTGCTCAAATTTTGATAGATGCTCATGATAAGGATAATCTAAAGGAGAAATTGATCTTATTTCTCAATGATGGGCTAACTTAAAGACTAGCTAATACTGATGTGCTAAAGAAGTCTATCAGAGAGCTTCAACATATTCACTATCTTCTGGAAGTAAAATCTGATGTTACAAGAAGATGGTCAGAATACATTTTGAAGGCTATAAGAGATCTACTTAGAATCTCTGGTACAAAGACTTCTCAGTATATGCCAATGATTACTGAAGGTGATGGATGAGAAATTCCTATGCTGAAGAACTCTGCTAAAGTGGAAGTTATTCTGAAAGGAAGATGCTTATGTTTTAATGAAAACTCTTCACATCCTAGAGTTATCAGACTTGGTGATGGACTTAAAAGAACATCAATTCACGCTCTCAGAACAGCCATTTATCAAATTGGTGATAGTAAAGATGAAGAACTGATACAGGTCAAAGCACAGTTAGTTGAAGTTCTGAGAAAAGATGAAGATAAGCTGGTAAAAGACTTCATTAAGAATCATTATGGATTCAGATTGATCCAGTGATGTTGGTAAAGCTACAAGGACTGTAAGTTATAGTTAATAGTCTTATTAAACTCTCATTGCATTTGAACTTAAATGTTTTTGACATCATCAAATCTATTAACTTGTATATTTTTGCACAATTTAAATTTACAAGTTGGGGGAGATTGTTAGATATATTTGAGATGTCATGTCTAATATGTTTCATGTGTAGTTTTCAGATCTTAACAAACAGGAAATATCAGTTCTTACTGGAATCAGTACTTACTGGAAGTCAGAACTTAAGGATATCAGAATTTAGGTTATCAGAAGATAAATATCAGAAGATAGATATCAGAAGTTAAGTACGGGAGGACTTACAGTTAAGGAAGGAAGCTGATTTACAGGAAAGAAGATCGAGACTAAAACAAAAGAAGATATGCATGGAAAGAGTTAGAAGATAAGAAGACTTGTATAAGATATCTGATTGATATATTTTAAGAGACAGAATTATATTCCATATCAATTAGAAGTTATCTTGTAACTGTGTACTATATAAATACAGACATATGTTTACACTATATGTGTTATCATTATCGAGATACATTATTTATTGTAACCAAGAAGCTCTCATGATATTTGTTCATCACTGAGAGAGAACAGTTCCATTGTAACAGAGTTTATTATATTGAATATATCTGTTTATTATTACTTGTGTTCGAAATCGATTTGATTGTATTAAACACTGTATTCGACCCCCTTCTACAGTGTTGTGTGACCTAACATGTTACGAGCCTAGACCAGCCTAGTTTGTATTAGGCTTAATATAATAAGTTCAAGTGTAATTAATGTGACATTTAATGTGTCTTTAACATGTATTTTCTATCCATATCATTTGCCCCCTAACTTTCGGGGTAACTACCTGAGTTTCCGTGGAAGTTACAATATAGTCTCTTTGCGACTCGGGGTACTTTCAGCCCTTCATGGGTATCGGTCCTTCATGGGTATCGACCCTTCATGGATATCTTTGTTTTATTGTAAAGTGTGGAGCGACCTACACATTTACAGTGAAAGCTGCCAGGCCCTAATCGGCCCCAATCGGGGCTAATTTCCATGTACAAGCTGTTAACTAGGCTTAAAAGAGCCGAATTTTAAGCTACTACACTCTAATTGGCTTAATCGAGGCTAATCTGCCCTAATCCGGGCTAATTTATCTTAAATATGACTAATTAGCATGAACAAGACACTAATTGTCTCTAATTCACATAATCATGTGAGTGAATAGGTTAAATGAACCAAATCGGGGCTAATTATGTCACACGAGTCACTAATTCCCCTTAATTTAGGTTAATTATGTGTAATATATACTAATCGGGGGGCTAAATCTCACTAATCAGCCCTAATTGGGGCTAAATTTAAAATCCTGAAAATTTAAAAAAATTGATTTTTTCCCAGTTTGTAAAAAAATTCAAAAAATCTTGCAGGAGGGTCTCCAGAAAACTTGCAGGATCCCCTAGACCAGCCTGCATGAGGTCCTACTTGGCCAAAAAGGCCCCCATGTGGCTTGGTCGGCCTCTTTTAGTCGGCCATAGGGCAGAACCACCTGCTGGCCAGGGGTGAATTTCCTGTATTTTTTTTACAGAACCTTCTACCCGGCTTCAATTGTCACTTCAGTTGTCACTTTGTAGGTGGTACGATATGCCCATAGTATAGGCAGTAACTCATCCATCCAAGTGTTGCTCGAGTGTTCGGCCCTTTTCTTAAGTTGATAATGGATGATTCTATTAGCAACTCCCGCCTGCCCATTTGCCTGTGGGTGTGCAACCGAGGTGAAGTGAAGCTCTATGCTGTTATCGGCGCAATACTCTCTAAACTCTGCATTATCAAATTATCACCCATTATCCGTGACAAGGATGTGTGGGATCTCAAATTGGCATATCACATTCTCCTAGAAGAATTGGGTAATTTTCTTAGTGGTTATTTTGGCTAGTGCCTTAGCCTCAATCCACTTTTAAAGTAGTCTATGGTTACCACAATGAACTTTCTCTGTCTCGATGCTATAGGAAATGATCCAAGGATATCCATTCCCCATATTACAAAAAAGATGGGTGTGCTGATAAATGTAAGTCTTTCTAGGGGATATCATACTATCGGAGCATGTCTTTGGCATTTGTCACATTTCTTTACATAAGCCTTTTTATCGGCTAGCATCATTGGCCTGTAGAATTCCAATTGAGTTATCTTGTGAGCGAGGGCCCTGCCCCTCAAGTGTTGTCCACAAATCCCTTCATGGGATTCTTTAAGCGCCTCCTATGCTTCAAGAGGTCTCAAGCACTTAAAATACGGAATAATAAATGACCTTTTGAACATAAGGCCTTCAATCAATGAATATCTCAACGCTCTTACTGACAACTTGCGTGCCTCCTGGGCATCGTCGGGGAACCATCCAGTCTCAGGATGAGTTTTCTATCCAACAACTTGTCACACCAGCTAGTGCTATCAAATTGATGACATGTATAGTAGGGGTCTTCAAGACCTGTATGTAAATACTCCTTGGGTAGTTCTTAATTTCATATGAGGCAAACTTAGATAGGGCATCAACCGTGGTGTTCTCCTCTCTCAGAATATGTTCAGCGTACCATCATCAAACTAAGTCAGAATTCCCTTCATAACTCTCAGGTACTTGGCCATAATATCATCCTTGGCCTCAAATTCCTCATTAACTTGAGCAACTACAAGTCTTGAGTGTCCACGGATCTTAAGGTTTATAGCCCTCACGGCTCTAGCCATGCCTAAGCCGGCTATCAACGCTTCGTATTCTGCTTCGTTATTCATAGTTTAGAATTCCAAATTCAAAGCATACTCTATCATGAACCCTTCGGGCTTTGCAACACTAGGCCTGCACCACTGGACTTTATTTTGGACGCTCTGTCAAAATAGAGAACCCAATACTCTTTCAGAGTTGTATCCTCATCTTTCTTTCAGATTCTTCCTGTCAGCTTCTGAACATCCTTGATAAAGCGTGGTGGCTCCATGTACAAGATGGCTTTGATCTTTTCGGGGTTGGCCTCGGTTCCTCTCTTCGAGACCATGTGACCCAGAAATTTTCCAGACCCAGCACCAAAAGCATACTTGGCGGGGTTTAACATCATCTTGTAGTGCCTCAGCATTTCATTGTCCACTAGGACCCTCATGACCGGATAATTTCCAATAATTGATGTGATAGCTAAAGAATCGACCTGGCATTCTACTTGATTGAACCCGTATATGGGTATGTCGGATGGAGTTAGTTGAGAATCATTGTATCCCATCCTTAGGAACGTGTCATGGAAAAGAATCGCCACAGAATCTCCATTGTCCACTAGGACCCTCATGACGGGATAATTTCCAATAATTGGTGTGATAGCTAAAGAATCATCCTGAGGAAATTTTAAACCTTCAGGGTCTGGGTCACCGAACTCAAGCGTCATCTCCGACTTGGAACGCTTAGATGGTTCTCCGATTATACTCATTACCTCTCTCGCATAAGCTTTGCGAGAGTTCATTGTAGTCCAAGCTATTGTAGGACCTCCTGAGTTCGTGTTGATTACTGGCCCTCGGGGCTGTGGGTTACGATCCCTGTAGTTACCTCTTCGATCGTCATCTCTTCGATCATTATCTCTTTTTTGGCCTCCAGCCTCTTCACCCTTGGTGAAACATCCGAATTTTCCTCTTTGGATCAAATACTCAATCTAATCCTTAGGTTGCCTACAATCATTTGTATCATGACTAACATCTTTGTGGTAACTGCGGTATCGACTCTTGTCTCTTTTCTCGAGGTCTCCCCTTAGTGGCTTCGGCCATTTGAACTCTTTGTCCTTCTCAATTACCATAAAGATTTGGCTCCTTGGAGCGTTCAACCTCACATATTCAGTGAACTGTGGTGGCTTATTCTTCTTAGAAGAGGAGTCAGAGCTTTTTCCAGTTCGAGGATACTTGTCATTGGCATCATACTCTTGATCCGTCTTCCGCTTCTTGTTGCCTATAGACTCATTACTCACCACTATCTTCTTCATACTTTCTTCCACCTTGATATACTTTCCAGCCCTATCCTAAAGCTCCAGCATGCTTTTAAAATGGCGCTTGGCCATGGACATCTTAAAGAACTCGTCTCTTGTCCCTTGCTGTAGGACTATCATAGCTACCTTGTCATCAAGATCCGGGACCTTCAAGGCCTTCTTCGTGAATCGGTTCAGGTAGTCTCTAAGGGACTTCTTTGCTCCTTGGAATAGGCCCATAAGGGAAGCCAAACTCTTCTTGTGTACTCTGCCACTAATGAATTGCTTGATGAAAGCTTGGTTTAAGTCCTTGATAGATCCCATCGAGTTTGGGGGCAGACGGCTATGTTAGTGTATACTGAAAATATTTATTTGAAGTATGTACATTTATTTCTGGCCAGTTTATTTGAGAATCATTTGAATGTTTACATGTTGTCTAATATTATATATTGTGAACAATCTAGTATCAAATGGGATACAGAATATTAGATTGTTAAATACGGTTATATAATATAATAAGGTTCATAGCACAGGTGGTGTTGGACAATCCACTGGTATGGCTGTAGTATTATTTAGATTAGTTTATATTGACTAATAAATAATACTAGTATACTTTGTGTATATTGAACAGGATCAAATTTAGAATTGTTCCCTTAATACTGATTAAGAAGGAGAACTAAGATTCTATGTTATTATTAATGCTTAGGTTTTTAATCCGGAAATAGTAATTGACACGTGTATATTATTTACATGATTTGATTTATATATGAAATAATTCTTTTGAATTATATCATTATATTTTGGGTGATGGAATTATATACATGGTGGATATTATTTATTGAAGGAATCCATGTCCTGATAATATTCGGGTTAATGATGTCCCCTGGAAAGCTCAAAAAGATTTAATTATGTGAAACCCTGCATGTGGAATTTATTCTGGCATAATTAAATAAAGGTTGAGTGGATGATCAAGGATAAAATATATTAATTAAATAAATTATCAGTAATTTATTTAATTAATGGACATATGATATTTTAAACATGGGGAATTTAATAAGCAAATAATATTGGAACCGAATTAATTAAATTACGGTATTAGGAAAGGTAGTGCAAATATTAATTCTTTAGTGGATTGAATTAATATTTAATTACATTGGGCTAGGCTCAAGATGTAATTAGAAGACCCAACCTAATTATCCATGGTCCCTATTGTAGCCTATATATATTCTTATTCTCTTCTTGCTTGGAATTGTGTTAAAACATATTGTAGCCACCAAGGAGCAAGAAGAGAGGTTAACTTGAGAAGACGGAGGCCACACTTCGCTCAAGGGAATTTGGGAATACAATAGAAGAGCGTGGAATCAACCATTAACAAGGTAATCCTCTTTTCGTAATCTTTATCATAAAATGTAGTAACACCCTAAGTCCGTGATTCCCAACAATTGGTATCAGAGCCTGGTAATGGGTTCTACGTTTTATGATATAATGTCCATGTCGTAATTATATATGCGTGTATATAGTGTTTTGCTTTTATTGGTTTTGATGCAGGTTGTTAATCCACTATTATGGCCATGTATATTTTAATTATGTGTTTGGATCCCACGTGGTTTAATCGTGGTTAATTTTTGTTTTGGTTTCCACGTGGTTTAATCGTGGTTGTAATTTACACGAGGGTTGATCGTGTTAGAATAGATTTTACAAAATTAGTTTTGTATTAGATCTATTTTTTTTGTAATTGTTCTGGGTATTTTATAATAGTTATGTGCGATCGGAAATCAATTCCGGTAGTTTTTTGTTCCGTTGTGCGATTACAAGGGGCTGCTGTTGATGTTTGGATCGAACAAAATCAAAACAAAACTCACAGAAAAGCAACAGGCGCGCGCGCTGCGGCCGCTGCGGCAGCTGGGACTGCTGGGGCTGCTGGGGCTGCTGGGGCAGCTGGGACTGCGGGGGCTGCTGGGCCTGCTGCGGCTGCTGGGGCTGCTGGGGCTGCTGGGGGCGTCGGGACGCGCTTTGGGCAGATTTTTTTTGAGAGCTGGATTTTTTTTCAAGGGCCATAATAGTGGAAAATTTATTTTAATTTTTTCCATTAAATTTTAATTATTGCTTTAATTTATTGATTATGTGTGTCGTTAATTATGTGTGTAATTCTTTTAAAATTGCATGTTTAACTTAAGTAGGACGACATGGACATAAAATTTATTTATTGCTTTAAATAAATGTTATATGTTGCTAAAATTATGTGTGTATTTTGAATGCATGATTAGACATAATTATAACAACATAGAGCCCCATTTAATTTTAAAATTCCTCAATTTTAATAAAAAAAATTCTAAGTGGGAGAGGGAATTAGTATGAAATTAAATCCCATGGTCTCCATTATTGGTAGTAGGTAATTTAACATAAAGATGAATATAAATTATATATACGTCACCCATCGTGGCATGTAATTTATGGTGTCTAGAATGTTATAGAAATTTCCAGAACAAACTTCTTAAATTAATAAATTTTGAAAGGAATAAATACGGATTTTCTTTATTTCTGATTTGGGGCGATTTTGTCAAAAATGGGTTCATCGAACTTGTAAGGCTGTGGGTTTTAAGCGAGACCGATGTGACTCCTCCACTACCTGGAAATCAAACCATTGATGAATATTGAATTGAAGTATTCTATTCAAGGCAAAATTACGAATATTGGAAGGTATACACGCCACCCATCGTGGCGTACCAAGTTCCATAGATTTCGAATAATTTAAGATTTGATGATGGTATACACTTAGCTATGAAAAATAATATAGTCCACCCCAACGTGGCATATTGTTTAGTAATAGGACCGAAGTAACATTTAAACAAAATTAGGTGGTATACATGTCACACATCGTGGCGTACCAGAAGCTTATGGTGTTTAGATGTTAGTGCATTAAATTTTAATAATTTAGATCTTAATAATTAATGCACCCTTATTTATGTGATGTTTTTATGCATGATTCTCAGGATAAAATGGGCTTTAATCCACTATTCACCATACTTAAGGATAACAAACTTACCAGACCTAACTATATTGAATGGAAACGAAATTTGGACATTGTGTTGACTGCTGAGGAGTACAAGTTTTGCACTTATGAACCCAAGCCTGAACAGCCTGCTGCTGATGCTCCTGAAGATGAGAAAGAGTATTATAAACGGTGGATTAAGGCTGATGAGATGTCGTGATGTTACATTCTGGCAGCAATATCGGGTGTTTTGCAGCATCAGCATCAGTCTATGGCCACTGCTTCAGATATGCTCTTTAATCTCAAGGAACTTTTTGGAGATCAGAATAGGGCTGCTAGGCAAGTAGCCATGAAGGCTTTAATGAACACTCAGATGGCTGAAGGCACACCTGTAAGGGATCATGTTCTCAAGATGATGTCGCATCTGAATGAGATAGAGATCCTTGGTGCTGAACTTGACGGGGAAAACCAGATTGACATTATCCTTATGAGCTTGTCCAAGAGTTTTGAGCAGTTCCGCTTGAATTACAACATGAACAAGAGGCAGTATAGTCTCGCGGAACTGCTGACAGAACTTCAGGTAGCCGAAGGATTATTTCGGCAGAGTGTTCAAGTGAATGTGGCTGAGAAAGGTTCTTCCTCTAAGCCGAAAGGTATTAAGAAGAAGAAAAAGGCTCAGACACAGAAAGCTGTGAAGGCAGTGGGAGTTCAGGGTGGTGTGAAAAAGCCTAAGGGAAAGTACTTCATATGCAAACAGTCAGGTCACTGGAAACATGATTTTCCTCTTCCTAAGAAGACAAACAATACTGGTATGTCTCTTTCTCTAGTTACAGAAACATTTATAGCGGCTATATCTACGAGCACTTGGTGTGTAGATACAGGAGCCACTGATCATGTTTGTAATTCTATGCAGAGATTCCAACTATCCAGAATGCTTAGAGATGGTGAGATATACGTGTTCATGGGAGATGCTACGAAAGTAGCAGTAGTTGCAGTAGGAGTTATTCATTTATCTTTTGGTTCTGATAGGATTTTGGTTTTGAACAATTGTCTTTATGTACCTTCTTTTAGAAGGAATTTAATTTCGGTTTCTAAACTTGCTTTGGATGGTTATAATGTTTGTTTGGATCATAATGTTTCTATTATGATGAATAAACGAATTATATGTTCTGGTACATTGCAAGACAATTTGTATATAATTAATCCTAGTCAACCTGCACTGCAACTGCAATTTAGGGAATTGAACAACACATCTCTTAACTCTACTAAAAGAAAGGAACCTTCTAGTTTGAACCAAACATATCTTTGGCACTTGAGACTAGGTCATATTAACTTGAGGAGGATTCAAAGACTGGTAGTAGACGGGCCTTTAAGCTCATTGGCAGTGGAGCCATTTCCATTTTGTGAATCCTACTTGGAAGGTAAAATGACTAATAGGCCTTTCAAGGCAAAAGGGAATAGAGCCAAACAACTGTTAGAATTGGTTCACTCTGATTTATGTGGACCCATGAATATCCAAGCAAGAGGTGGTTATGAATATTTCGTCACTTTCATTGATGATTATTCTAGATATGGGTACGTTTATTTGTTGCACCGTAAGTCTGAGTGCTTTGATAAGTTCAAAGAGTACAAAGCTAAAATGGAGAAGCGACTTAATAAAAGTATCAAGTCACTACGATCAGATCGTGGTGGCGAATACTTGCTTGGAGAATTTAGGGAATATTTATCAGAAAATGGGATAGAATCCCAGTTAACTGCACCAGGCACACCCCAGCAGAACGGTGTAGCAGAGAGAAGGAACCGGACTCTTTTAGAGAGTGTTAGATCGATGATGAGTTATTCGGATTTATCCAAGTTGTTTTGGGGACATGCCTTAGAGACATCAGCTTATCTTCTGAACTTAGTACCTTCTAAGTCGGTTCCTAAAACACCCTTAGAATTATAGACCGGGGATAAACCGAGTCTAAGACATATTCGAATATGGGGTTGTCCAGCACATATGCTGAACAAGAACGCGACTAAGTTAGAATCTCGTACAGAAGTAAGGTTGTTTGTAGGCTACCCCATGGGAACGAAAGGATATTTAATTAATAGTCCGAAGAATCGGGATGTTATTGTTAGCACCAATGCAAGATTCTTAGAGGAGGAATATATAATGAATCACAAACCCATGAGTAGTGTCATTTTAAAGGAACTAGTGGGAGGGACAAATAATACCCATGAAGCTGTAGTACAAGTAGAACAACCACAACATAATGTACAACCTGTCACTAATACCGCACCAGTGCCTCGTCGTAGTGGGAGGGTTGTTCAACAGCCTGATAGATTCATGTTTTTGGGTGAGTCTTCAGACTTGGTCTCTGGTGAACATGAAGATGATCCTCGTACATACGAAGAGGCAGCACAAGACAAAGATGCAGATCTTTGGCAAAAGGCGATGGAATCTGAGATAGAATCAATGTATTCTAATCAGGTCTGGGAGCGCGTGGAACCACCCAAAGGTATAAAACCTATTGGATGTAAGTGGATCTACAAGAAAAAGAGGGGATTAGATAAAAAGGTGAAAGCCTGGAAAGCAAGACTTGTTGCGAAAGGGTATACTCAGAAAGAAGGTATCGATTATGAGGAAACCTTTTCACCGGTAGTCATGCTTAAGTCAATCCGTATTCTTTTATCTATAGCAGCTCATCTCGATTATGAGATTTGGCAAATTGATGTCAAGACATCTTTTCTTAATGGAAGTCTTGAAGAAACCATCTATATGCAACAACCAAAAGGATTCATTAAGGAAGGCCAAGAGCATCTGGCATGTAAGCTTAAGAGGTCTATTTATGGACTTAAAAAAGCTTCTAGAGACTGGAATATTCATTTTGATCAGGCAGTCCAGTCATATGGATTTGATCAAAGTCCAAGCGAATCATGCGTGTATAAGAGAAGTGAAGGTAATACAGTGGTTTTTCTAGTACTATATGTAGATGATATTTTACTCATTGGAAACAATGTTGAGATGTTGTCATCAGTAAAGGCATGGTTGTTCAAACAATTTGACATGAAGGACTTAGGTGAAGCGACATACATCCTTGGGATCAAAGTTATAAGGGATCGCAAGAAAAGGATGTTGGCTTTATCTCAAGAGCCCTACATTGATGAAGTATTAGCTCATTTTAACATGCAGAACTCCAAGAAAGGTTTTCTACCTTTTAAGCATGGAGTTGCTCTATCTAAGAAGCAGTGTCCTTCGACACCTAAGGATATAGAGAGCATGAAAGCAGTTCCTTATGCTTCAGCATGTGGAAGCTTAATGTATGCTATGTTATGTACGAGGCCTGACATCTGCTTTGCTGTAGGCATGGTTAGTAGATATCAGTCGAACCCAGGTCAGGAACATTGGAGTGCAGTAAAAACTATACTCAAGTACCTGAGAAGGACTAAGGAGTATATGTTAATTTACAAGGCCTCAGATCTATTTCCTTTGGGATATACTGATTCAGATTTCCAATTAGATAGGGATAAGAGGAAATCAACCTCGGGATATGTTTTTACTTTGGGAGGTGGAGCCGTTATATGGAGGAGTGTAAAGCAGAAATGCATTGCAGACTCCACCATGGAGGCCGAGTACGTGGCGGCCTCTGAGGCTGCCAAGGAGGCTGTATGATTCAGGAACTTCCTTTTGGACTTAGATGTGGTACCTAATTTGCCTAGGAGCTTGACGGTGTATTGTGATAACACTGGTGTGGTGGCAAATTGTTAGGTCCTAATGTGTTTGTAGAAGGGGGGTTGAATACAAACAGTACCGAATAATCGAATTAAATGCGGAATAAAAAATGTGAAACAAAATTCAAGTTAAATAAAAATATTATTAAACTTGAAAGGTGTTACAACAAATGTATCGATTACAAAGAATTAATCTCAAATTAATTATCACAAATTTAGAATAAATTCGACATGAACTTTTTCTATTTTTGCAATAATTAGAATCAAATGCTAAACGCGATTTGAGATTAAGTTCTAGGGATTTTGATCCGCTAGATTGTTACACAAGAACAAGATAAAGATTTCTAGTTGATTGGATTTAACTTTACAATCTAGAAATTGATCTTGAAGTTGCAGATGAGATGAAATATTTGTGTCTGCTTCTTTTTCTTTATTCTCGAGTTCTGTGTTCTTGATTGGATTATTGACTTCTGTTGTTTAAATAATAAAACAACCACCTGATTTGTTGGCAAGACAATCCTTTTAGCTCAGCAAGACAATCCATTGAGCTAGCAAGACAATCCATTGAGCTAGCAAGACTTTCGGTGAGACTATTGATTGAACTAGCAAGACAATCAGAATGAACTGGCAAGACAATCCTCCTCCCAGTGTAACTTTCGGTATGACAATTGAAATGACTTGGCATGACAATCGGTATGACAATCCAGATTGTCATGCTAGTTCATTTTCAATTGTCTTGCTGATTTAAACTGATTTTAATCCAAAAATAATTCTGAAAAATCTTAATATTAATTCAGAATTAATTAATCAATTAATTCAATTAATAAATAAATTAATCTTTGCAGATATAATTTATTTTCTTAATTAAATTATATGACTTAATTAATTAATAGAGAATTAATACTAATCTTGAGCAGCAACCATTCTTCTGAAAATCTTCTGATAATCACAGTCAATTATGAATCAATTCCACCACTTCAATGTTGACACTCGATGTACTGTCTGGTTCATGAGTGACTAACTTCCGTGACGTTTCTTCATGTCTTGACTTTGACACTTTGATTTTCTTCAGATTAAATCCTTGTAATTAATGATACTCTGACGAGATCTCTGTCACTTGATTAAATCCACACTCTTGATTTATATCACTGAGGCATGATCAATTTCTTGAACTTTTTCCAGTGAATTAATTCCTCAAGTCTGTAGATGAACCTTGTTTCTGAATCCTTTGACAGATATTACTTTGCGAGATCTCTTTGACGGTAGATCCACTATTTACTTATTACATTCTTATTTGAGTTGAGTTGAATCCTCGAATATACAAATAGGCTATGACATATGCCTTACAATCTCCCCCTATTTGTTTGTTAGACAATAACACACAAATACTTAGAGGATAACTCAACTAACAAATAAGAAAAAGATATAAACAGAAATGCAAAGTAAATAGCAGAAAAGTTCTGGACTAGATTTAACATTTTCCAGATTCCAAATAGATGTTCCTCTAGACTGAACATATCTTCAAGTAGTTTCATCTTCATTTTTACAACCACATTTCCTGTTGAGAAGCGCATATCTCTCTTGCTTCTCCCCCTATGAGAATCAACTGATTAAAGAAGATCACCTTCGTTTATCACCTCTCCCGTACAATAGGATCCGCAGATAAACGCCAATGGTACTCCCCTTTTGAAAATAGCTTCTTCCCTTACTAGAAAATCACCTTGTGTTTACCACCTCTCCCGTACAATAGGATCCGTAGTTACAAACAACAATAGTGTGGTGTAGTGTACATATGTAGGATCTTTTTCTTCCTTCCTGCTATTTCTCCCCCTTAGTTGAGGAATCCTCCAAACTATTAATTAAGCTTTTATCTCCCCCTTAGTGAAGGAATGTATGCCGTCGTCTGAAGAAGTTCTCATATTTCACTTGGTTAGAAAAGAAATAATAAGTAGTTTCTCTTTCTTCCTCACTGTGAGTGTGTGATTCTGTTTAGTGTACCTCACATGTGTTTCACTCTTCTCTCCACTCATGTTTACACTCATTCTCACAAGTGTATCACTCTTCTCTCATAGCTCCATAATCTAGCTGTACCTGCAAGGAAAATCACCTTAGCCATCCTTAAGGAGTCATAGGTGGTGCAATGGGAGTTCGCAAATCCCCATCCTTGTTAAACTCGTCAGATGAATCTGAGTAATAATCTACAAGTTGCTAGTTTCCCTTTTAAGGTTCCAGATTTGAATTCTGGGAAGGTAAACAATGATCCAAAGAATTTAGCATAAAGATCAAAGTTCCCTTGTAATGCCTGTGAAGACATTTCCTTGTGACTCATCAGGTAATATCTGAATCATTGTCAACAAGTTGCCGATCTGCACCTATGTCAGATCCACTATCCGCAGATGCATCCAGGGGATTTAAGCCTGGGGAGGTAGACACTGACCACTGACATATGGCTTTTGGATCAGTATCCTCTCCTAACACCTGTAAAGGCAATTGGTCCACTAACGAACCTTGAACAATCGAATCTGACCTTAAAATGGTCAAAACTCTTGTTTCCGTCAACTCATACTTTGTGTGTGTAACCTCTCCTTGTGCATCAAGAATTGTTTATGTTTCAAGTGGTGACACTACATCGGATACCTTGGCCGACAGGCAAATTCAATAGACGCACCCTGTTGAGAGAATGAATCTAGTAACTGTTTTTGTGCCTTTTCAGCCATTACATCTTTTTGAGAAGATGTATGGGGGCTAGCAGTTGTCTCGGTTTAAATACTACTCATCTATGTAGGAGACAGAGCTACTGGGTTGACTACAGAACCTTCCTTATGTGGTGCACTAAGGCACTATCTCCCTCACGCTCATTCATACTACATTTAGTGGTAAGAGAGTGTTGGTTGGTTCTATTTCTGTGTTTATCTTTACAGTCTGGGATAGACGTTGTGGGTTTTCAACCTCATGACTGTCAATGAAAGAAAGCCATTGGAGACTGAACCTGTATCACAGAATATAGAGCAATATAGAGAGATAAAATGTACTTAAGATCCATAATGAATGAAAATTATACATTTAATCTTTTGAGAGTAATGATGTACAATAGTGATTTCAAAAGATTTTACATGAAATAAGAAATCACTAATGTAGAAAGAAGTTTGATTTTCTCCTAAAACTGTCTGCACATATAAAACAATATGTTTGTGCCTAGTGATAAGAGAGTTATAGATATGACGACTCTACTTATTCATATAAAACTGTAACTGCAGTTAGAGTGCCATACCATGTCCTTGACGATTGCTTGAGCAGTACACTAGTTCATACCAACCTGAAGTGAGACTGTGAGGAAGAGATTGCATAGTCCAAAAGATATGCAGCTGCAAAGTCCATGAACTGTGGTGCATTGACTTCCTCTTTTGACTCACCAACCAGGAGTACACTTGTACACATCTTACTAGAGTCCAATTCCAAGTGTAATGTGCATCAGGTGCCTGATATGTCGTAATATTCTCAAGTCTCATCACTGGTGCTATATGTTAGATACTGCTTCCTGATAATAACCTATCACAATATACAAAATTTCACTGATAACATATCCAGCTTGCAAACAGCCATATCCCTCAGATAAATCTTTGCTGTTATCTCCAAAGGTAATCAGGGGGCCAGCTTTCTCAATCCACATTTGATAGCAGGGCTCTATCTCCGGTCATATGTCTTGATGATCCACTGTCAAGAATCCACACTCCCGGTTTCACCTGTTTTAATGCCCTACAACACAAATGGATTAACCCTTCTTCGGAACCCAAACTTGGTTGGGCCCGGCATTCTTGTAGAACTATCCTTTGTCAGGCAAAACAACATTTTTAATTTTAATTGTTTCAACTTTCTCAATGACTGAACATTTGACCTTGTAAACAGCCTTAACAAATTTCTGTTAAAGCTTAGGCACAAATGTCTCCTTTCTAGCCTTAGAAGGACTAGCAGTCTTAGACCTATCATGCTTCTTGTTATTCACATGCTGACGAGGAGTAGTCTTATCAGTAGAAACATGCTTACCAATAAAATAAGCATACATCAAATTAAAAGCACAAGACATACAATTAGCAACACCACATGCTTTATGAGAGTGATTAACAGCAGGCAATTTATGCATGGTAGACATGGCATTATTGTTATCCAACTCATGTGTGTCTGAGTTAGTCTCAGTTGCTTTCACAACTTTGACCAGAACTTTCGACTCACTTGACTTGGAAACAATCTTCTCATTAGCATGATCCTCAGCACGTAATTCTTCTTGAATAACAGAAGAGGTCGCATCAAATGGTTCAGCAATTGATGCTTTATAGAGGGGTTCATCAACACCCTTAAGCACATGTGGTACTTCCCTCCCTTTAGCACATACATGAGGAGGGGAGTTTATGCCTAATTCTCCAATAGCAACATTGTAATCATAACCTATTCCAGATGTTTGATTAACAGCTTGCTTACTGTAGAACTCTTTAGCCTTTGAACAAGAATTGAAGTAGGCTCTAACCTTAGTCTCAAGACCGGTGATCTTGTCTTTGAGAATAGTTTCGAGTTTTCTATAACAGTCAACTCTATTCTCTAGAAAAGATACTTGTTCTTTCAATTTGTCTTGATTAATGTGCACAAGTCTTAATTCATTGACTTCTTTCTCAAGGTCCGTGATCTGCTGACTTAACAGTTCATTATCACGACGAGCACAATCTAAGGAACCTCCTAGATGATAAACTAATTCAGCATCAGTAAATTTTACCTCTTTTCTTGACGATGAAGCTTTTCCATCAATAGCCATAAGAGCAAGATTCTCATCTTCTTCATCTTCACTATCAGTATCATCCCAGCTTCTTCCCTTTGCCAGGTAAGCCCTTTCAGAGTTACTCTTCTTATTTGAATCATAAGAGTTCTTCCTTTCTTGCTTTGGCTTCCTGCATTTTGTGGCAAAGTGTCCCAACTCATTGCAGTTATAGCATCTAATGGTGCTCCGATCAACCATCCCTGTTTTATATCCACCACTACTGGTGTTAGAGGATGAAGATCCACCTGTCTGGAATCTGTTGTAGTTGGACTTGTACTTGAACTTGGGATTTCTCTTGAATCTCACATTGGAGAATCTCTTGACAATTTGGGCCATTGACTCATCTTCCAATTGCTCCAGCTCTTCCAAGGAATAAAAATCATCACTGGATTGATTTGTAGTAGGAGGATCATATTCTGCTACTAACATATTTTCCTCAGCCTTGGAAAATTGTACCATTCTCTCCGACTGTTGAGATTGTTGTTGTTGTTGACCTTCAGCTACAAGAGCAGTAGATGTGCTGACCATTCTATCTTTCCCGTAGACTTCCTTTTGCTGAATCTGCTCCAACTCATAGGTTTTCAACACACCATAGAGTCTATCCAAAGAAATCTCACTCAGATCTCTAGCTTCTCTAATGGCAGTGATTCTATGTTCAAGATGAGTTGGCAGTGTTAAAAGAAACTTTTTGTTGACTTCCCTGATTGAATAATATTTCCCATTTATGTTCAGGTTGTTGATCAACGCATTGTACCTCTCAAACACTTCAGTAATTCCTTCTCCTGGATTTGATTTAAAATATTCATACTCAGAGGTTAGGATCTCCAACTTATTCTCCCTAACTTCCTTTGTGCCTTCATTAATTACCTCAATAGTTTCCCACATGTGTTTGGAATTTTTACAGTTCATCACATGTCTGTTCATCAATGGATCAAGGGAATCAATTAATATTAATTGAAGGCTGGCATCCAAGGAGGCTTCTTCCTTTTCAGCAGGAGTAAAATCTTCAGGCTCTTTTGGATAGGTTCTAGCTCTAGTAATCACAACATCATCTACTATCACCTCTGGTTCAAAAACCATTGGAGTTGTTGGACCCTTCTTTAACAAGTTCAGATTTTGGGATTTGCAACTTGTAAAAATAAGAGCATTTTCTTCTTCCACATGATATAATTTTCTTTATCAAATAGTGGAATTTTAACGGTTCCAACTTTTTGTGAAGTCATTATGAATTTTTGAATAAATAAAAATTCAAGGAGTTGAAAAATAACAAAAGTCTAAGATCTTGATTTGTTCGTTAATCAGAAGGCTCTGATACCAATTGTTAGGTCCCAATGTGTTTGTAGAAGGGGGGTTGAATACAAACAGTACCGAATAATCGAATTAAATGCGGAATAAAAAATGTGAAACAAAATTCAAGTTAAATAAAAATATTATTAAACTTAAAAGGTGTTACAACAACTGTATCGATTACAAGGAATTAATCTCAAATTAATTATCACAAATTTAGAATAAATTCGACATGAACTTTTTCTATTTTTGCAATAATTAGAATCAAATGCTAAACGCAATTTGAGATTAAGTTCTAGAGATTTTGATCCGCTAGATTGTTACACAAGAACAAGATAAAGATTTCTAGTTGATTGGATTTAACTTTACAATCTAGAAATTGATCTTGAAGTTGCAGATGAGATGAAATATTTGTGTCTGCTTCTTTTTCTTTGTTCTCGAGTTCTGTGTTCTTGATTGGATTATTGACTTCCGTTGCTTCTGTTGTTTAAATAATAAAACAACCACCTGATTTGTTGGCAAGACAATCCTTTTAGCTCAGCAAGACAATCCATTGAGCTAGCAAGACAATCCATTGAGCTAGCAAGACTTTCGGTGAGACTATTGATTGAACTAGCAAGACAATCAGAATGAACTGGCAAGACAATCCTCCTCCCAGTGTAACTTTCGGTATGACAATTGAAATGACTTGGCATGACAATCGGTATGACAATCCAGATTGTCATGCTAGTTCATTTTCAATTATCTTGCTGATTTAAACTGATTTTAATCCAAAAATAATTCTGAAAAATCTTAATATTAATTCAGAATTAATTAATCAATTAATTCAATTAATAAATAAATTAATCTTTGCAGATATAATTTATTTTCTTAATTAAATTATATGACTTAATTAATTAATAGAGAATTAATACTAATCTTGAGCAGCAACCATTCTTCTGAAAATCTTCTGATAATCACAGTCAATTATGAATCAATTCCACCACTTCAATGTTGACACTCGATGTACTGTCTGGTTCATGAGTGACTAACTTCCATGACGTTTCTTCATGTCTTGACTTTGACACTTTGATTTTCTTCAGATTAAATCCTTGTAATTAATGATACTCTGACGAGATCTCTGTCACTTGGTTAAATCCACACTCTTGATTTATATCACTGAGGCATGATCAATTTCTTGAACTTCTTCCAGTGAATTAATTCCTCAAGTCTGTAGATGAACCTTGTTTCTGAATCCTTTGACATATATTACTTTGCGAGATCTCTTTGACGGTAGATCCACTATTTACTTATTACATTCTTATTTGAGTTGAGTTGAATCCTCGAATATACAAATAGGCTATGACATATGTCTTACACAAATTCAAAGGAACCGCGAGACCACAAAACAGCTAAACATATTGAACGTAAGTATCATCTCATACGAGGAATCGTAAAGCGAGGGGATATAGTTGTGGCTCACATATCATCAGAAGACAACCGAGCAGATCCTTTCACAAAGAGCTTGCCAACCAAGGTTTTTGACAAGCATGTGGAAGCGATAGGAGTCAGATGGATGGACACATAGATTTTTATGTAATAGTGGATTAAATAAACACTGATGTACACATAGAATATTTTGAGTATAAGTGGGAGATTGTTAGTGTATACTGAAAATATTTATTTGAAGTATGTACATTTATTTCTGGCCAGTTTATTTGAGAATCATTTGAATGTTTACATGTTGTCTAATATTATATATTGTGAACAATCTAGTATCAAATGGGATACAGAATATTAGATTGTTAAATACGGTTATATAATATAATAAGGTTCACAACACAGGTGGTATTGGGCAATCCACTGGTATGGCTGTAGTATTATTTAGATTAGTTTATATTGACTAATAAATAATACTAGTATACTTTGTGTATATTGAACAGGATCAAATTTAGAATTGTTCCCTTAATACTGATTAAGAAGGAGAACTAAGATTCTATGTTATTATTAATGCTTAGGTTCTTAATCCGGAAATAGTAATTGACACGTGTATATTATTTACATGCTTTGATTTATATATGAAATAATTCTTTTGAATTATATCATTATATTTTGGGTGATGGAATTATATACATGGTGGATATTATTTATTGAAGGAATCCATGTCCTGATAATATTCGGGTTAATGATGTCCCCTTGAAAGCTCAAAAAGATTTAATTATGTGAAACCTTGCAGGTGGAATTTATTCTGGAATAATTAAATAAAGGTTGAGTAGATGATCAAGGATAAAAGATATTAATTAAATAAATTATCAGTAATTTATTTAATTAATGGACATATGATATTTTAAACATGGGGAATTTAATAAGCAAATAATATTGGAACCGAATTAATTAAATTACGGTATTAGGAAAGGTAGTGCAAATATTAATTCTTTAGTGGATTGAATTAATATTTAATTACATTGGGCTAGGCTCAAGATGTAATTAGAAGGCCCAACCTAATTATCCATGGTCCCTATTGTAGCCTATATATATTCTTATTCTCTTCTTGCTTGGAATTGTGTGAAAACATATTGTAGCCATCAAGGAGCAAGAAGAGAGGATAACTTGAGAAGACGGAGGCCACACTTCGCTCAAGGGAATTTGGGAATACAATAGAAGAGCGTGGAATCAACCATTAACAAGGTAATCCTCTTTCCGTAATCTTTATCGTAAAACGTAGTAACACCCTAAGTCCGTGGTTCCCAACAGGCTATACAACCTTTGAGCCATACCCGACAGGGTTTGGGCCTGACATTTGATAGCATCATTCACGGGTTGTAGAAATAGGGCATTAGAGAACGTCCTGACATGATTAGCTGGGTCGCGAGTTCCGTCATATGCTTTGATGATGGGCATCTTAAACTTTCTCGAGATGTGGGCATTCATTATCTCTTCAGTGAATGGGGGGTTTAGATCATCGGGATCTCCTAGGGGCATCGGATCACTTGGATCAGCCTTTGGGGCAGCAGCCCTTCTTGGTGTTGGACCTTACCCGTCTATAATTGGAGGAAAATCCCTTTGCCTCGCTGCAAGTGGAGGTCTTAAGTTCAAGTTCACCTCCAGATCTCGCTTCAGTCTTTGAATTTCAGCTTCATGAGCCCTGATCCTCTCCAGTACATCTTGGGGAATCGTCCCTTGAGTGCTCCTGGGCTGTTGGTGGCCACTAGGCATTGGCTCCTTACCCGCACGCCTTCTTCTTGGAGTGACCTCATCGTCGGATGATTCAGAGTCTATAGTAAAGTAGGGTCCAGAGAATTCTCGGTTCTTAGGGATGGGAGCCAAGCCACGGATGTATTGGGGCATCCTCCCTTGTCCTTCTCTCTAATTAGAGTGTCCACTTCCTCCAACCTCGGGGTATAGAGGCATCCCGTAAGGGGGGGGGGTTAGAGGTCACGATTATGGAGCACTCATACCCAATGGGTTGAGGGTTCACTGTTGCATGTAGCTGCTGAAATTGGGGATTCGTCTCTTGAGGAGCCGGGGGATTCGTCCCTTGTGTCAGATCTTGGATTGGGGGATTCGTCTCTTGAGGCTGAGCCTCGGATGCCCCTACATGGGTTCCTCCACCTTGGGTTGTGGCATAAGTTGAGTGTGAAGGTATCTCCACTATTGAGGAGATCGTCCGTGATGGGATAAGATCATCAGTTTCTCTATTATTTTTTCTCCATGTGTTCACCATAACTGTTATTGTTTTCCCAAAGACGGTGCCAAATGTCGTGGAATAAAAACTAGGGTGCATTAGTAATTAATGCTAGAGTTTGTGAGCTTTGAGCTTTAATGGTTGTTCTCACATTTGGGACCGTCTGTCCTCGTAAGATGCCTACGTATCTCTGTATTTTAGAGAATCAAGCCAAAAACGTAGTTCTAGGTTGAGGAGTAAAGCTCTTTATATAGAGATAAGTTCAGGGCTAGACTTGTCTTGGGAGACTTGGTGGAAGAGTCTCCTAGTAATTAGGATTCATGTAAGGGAAGGAATTCCAGATCCTTCCTTGTAAGAATTTGTGTCCATTTGGGACACATGTCTCTGCTCTTCTAGCCGTATTGGGCCTAGTCCGTAAACAGCTCATTTCGTGGACCTTGACAACCTCTACTCGTGGGCCTTTGTAATAACCCCAATTTTTGGGAAATTTTGAAACCCTTATGAATAGTGTTTTTGCTGAATGAGAAAACTTTTCATGCCACACTATGTAGGGGTTCTGATATGGATATTCTGAGATTTTATTAGTACTTTATATGGGATATAAGTGTATGTAAAGATCGTCAGAATCCAAATCCGAACACTTTGATTTTTCCCGGAAACCCACTAGATACGGGGAGAATTGAGTATAAGGTAACAGGATAAAAAGGATTTAAATTAAAGGATTATAATAGAGGATCATAAAAAGGAATATAATGTATTGAGAAAGGTTAAGGGAACCTAAGTAATAAGATCCCGGGTATGATCCTTCAAACGATAAACGAGAACGAAAATTAAGCGAACCGTATAACAGATCAGCGGTCATTAGGCAAACAATTAGGAAGTTAATCAAAGGGATTAAAGTGAGTGATGTCACCCAACCAATGAGAGGAGGACAAAGAGGGAAGGATGACATCACAACATGACATGGGCATGACATGGGAAGGAAGGAAATGTGGTGACTTTTTAACCACACAAAATCAAGGGCAACTAGGTAATTTACTAAAACAAACAACAAAAATAAACCAACCAAAAGCAAAACAAGGCAAAACACAAAAATCTCTCTTCTTCTTCTTCATGCTCTCAGCCCTTTTCTTAAAAAAATGAAGATCCAAGCTCCACCACTTACTATTTAGCAAGGTAATTATCTAAGCTTCCCCATGGATAGTTACATACTTCCTATAAGTTTAAGCTTCTAATTCCAAGCCAATCTTTTTCTATAAATCATGGAAGAAGATGGTGAATAGTGTTTTTCAAGAACTAAAATTTGTGTTCTTGAAGTTTTGTTTAGATTAAGCTTGGATAAGGACTTTAAGGGTGATTCCAAGCCATTCTCTTGATTCTCCACTCTCCAAGGAAGGTATAACTTCTCAAACCCTTAGTATTAAGTTTTGTTGGTTTGGATTTCATAATGTTAGATGATGGGTTAGTGTAATGAGTGTGTACTCATGATAGAGCTTTGTTTAGTAAGTGGTTTTGTTGATTTTGGAGTTAGGAGTGATGCTTGTTAGATTTGAAGTTCTTGGTCACATTTTTTTGGACTTGGTTTAGATGAATAAATTGGTAATATTGAGTTGATTTGGGGCTGTTGTAATGTAGTTTAGATGGAGGTTTGATTGGGTTGTGAATTGGAGTTGAAATTGTGGTTGTTTGAATTGGTTTAAATTTGGGAAATCGCGTAAACATAGTCGTCGTAACGTCCGATTTTCTTTAGACTGTTTTTGTGCATAACATTAGGACCCGAGAACCCCCTGCTAGATTATGACCATTGCCATGTTTAGATAGCTCATGTTACGAGCTTCGTTTTGATATGTAGTTCGTTCGATTCCGATGCACGGTTTAGGAGAAACGACCGTTTCAAGTAACGGCGTTTCGCGAACGAAACTTTTCCCCTCGCCTTACTTTGAAACAAAGGTTAAAGACCAAAAAGGGTTAATTAATGCATGAAACATTTATGGTAAGTGTGTTAGGCAGTTGGTAAGACACTCGCGAAGGAATCGCCTTAAAACTCGTAAAGGTTAAATTATTAAAAATGGTGGAGCCGAGGGTACCCGAGTGACTTAAGCGAGTCAGTAAGCGCAAAACAAGCGTTAGAGTCTAAGTTAGTTAAAGTATAGATTTACAAGTGACTTTGGTTTAATTCCAACTTACTTGTTGTTTATAGGTTACCAGACTCGTCCCGAGCCTTTTATCACCCCAAGTCGCTCAGGCAAGTTTTCTACCCGTTATAACTGTTGTTGTGATGAATATATGTATTTGCATTATCTTGCGATAGATGCATGTTGATTAATTAGCAAATGTTGCAATATATTGAAGCATGCTGCTATGGTATATATATATGCATGCCTGTTTCGTATTCTTTCCATATATATCTGTTATTTCAGTTGATAATACCTATGTTAGAGGATAGCGGTAATTTGCATATACCCTTAGTACAGGGACCCAAAGGTAAAAATATTTTCTAAAACCGGGAGTCGAGGATCCCGAGTAGATGTTGTATATATGGATATAAATATATATACATATATACTTATATATATATATATGGTCATAGTTTTCAAAACTAATAATCGAATAAGGTTTATTCGATAACTTTAACTTTATTTTATTATTGAATATCATTTCGAATATTATTCGAAGGCTTATGACTCCTTTATATTAAATGAATATTATTTTGAATATTCATTCGAGGGCTTATGACTCCTTTATTTTATTTAATGAATATTATTACGAATATTCATTCGAGGACTTATGACTCCTTTTATTTTATTATTTGAATATTATTTGAATATTCATTCGAGGGCTTATGACTCTTTTATATTATCTAATGAATATTAATTTGAATATTCATTCGAGGGCTTATGACTCAGTTTATATTATTTAATGAATATTATTTGAATATTCATTTGAGGATCTATGACTCCGATTATTTGCTGAGTTATATTCTTTATTTTATTAAAGAATAAGGTGTCAATAATCAAACTTATTTTCGATTATTCAAATAAAGATAGTACTTTCATATAAGTATATCTTTGGTTATTTAATACTCGTTTCAAGTATAAGTTTTAATACTTCTACTTCAATTATTTTTATAAAGATTGTTCTTTATGGGAATATTATTTAAATAATAATATTCAGTCATTTTCTAAATATTCTGGGGACTGATTTACTTCATTAAATCAGCTTTACTCCAAACACTCTATAAAGTGTTTTCGAGTCCTCAAAATGATTTTTAAAAGTTAGAGCGGATCCCAAAACTCATTTTTATATTTAAGATCTTCCTTTTTAAGGGGATTTAAATACTCGCTCAAAACCTGAGGGATCCGGCTCTGTGGTGTATTTTATATTCGCAACACGGTTGCAGTTTTGGTAAATGAATTGATTACTTACCCAACGTTCGGGAAGTAAGTCCATCTATTGAGTCGGCATAAGCAACATGGGCTCAGTGGGCGTCCATGATAGTGTAAGTGGCTCAGTGGGAGTCCATCAAATGCATAAGTGGCTGAGTGGCAGTCCAGCATAAGGTCCTAATACGACCAGGGTGATGACCAGTGGGGAATTCGTCCATCTACTAGTAGAAAAGGTTACTTATGGGTATCTTTGCCTGATCAGCAAGATATCTGGTTTATGCCAAAATTCTTTTCCTTTCCAAACTTATTGGATATTACAATTCTGTTCATACTTTACATGACAGAGGTTTTCAGGAAATGTATAAAGGAAGATGTATATGTGGATATATATATATATATCAGAACTTAATGAAGTATGTCATAACTTCATTTCCTTTAATAATATTTTAAAGATTTAATCTATTCAAATCTTGTCTTGTAGTCTCATCTATGTGATGAACTGTTGAAAGCTCATTATACTTTGAACAGTGGTAGTTCAAGTAGCTTTATAAATGATATAAGTATAGTGAAGTATTTGGTAACCTCATCCCTTGTTTTTACTTATATCTAGTAAGTAATTATCTTACTCATGATAAAAGATTCTAGTAAGTATCCATTTAGATACTTATATCATTGTTATCACTATATATTATCTTGCGAGCTGTAAGGCTCACTCTTGCTTTATTTCTTCATCACACAACAACAGTTAGGAAAGATGGCCAGACTCCAGCAGACCCAGCGCAAGCGCGTGGGAAGCGTCCCGCGTCTTCCCGATGATGTTGTAGCTGCTATAGCTGCAGAGGTAGATCTATTGTAGATCAGACCATCTACTTTTGAGAATCAATTATGTATAATTATAACTTATGACAGATAATGGCAATTAACTGTAAATTTATCAAGTAATCGTTTTGGGTTGTAATAACTTTTAAATTATGGATTCAAAGACTTGTACTTATTTAAATTTCATCTCTGAGACTATAACGGGTTGTGGTGTGTGTTAGTGTGGGGTCACAGCATAAGGTTATTATTATTAATTAAGTGAAGTGATATTGTGGAAAGAAAGACCGTGACGACCCGGATCCCCGACCCCGGATCTGGGGGTGTTACAGAAATGGTATCAGAGCCAAGCGTTATAAACCTAAGAGATGATGTGGCGTTAAGATAATAAGTTCACAAAGATAATAAGAACTCTTGCCAAGTTCATAGTCGGGCTACCTAACGTAGTACTGACAGTTAAAACCCTTATGGGAACCCTTATAAATATCGTGATAGGAGCGTAGTTCGTTATCGTATATGGGAGCGGGACTCCGAACCCTGAGGTTGAGGAGCAATAACGCGATGATGTTTTATTACTAATTGGAGATCGGATTGTGGATCCGATAGAGTGTCCTAATGCAGGACCGGATGATGTTGATATTGAGGATGTAGCGGTTGAGGATGTTGTCCTAGAAGGGATAGTTGTTGAGGAGGATCCCATGGAGGATCCTGAAAAGAATGAATAAAGGACCACTGATGAATTGATGACCATGGTTAGGTCGACTACCAGAGGTAGGATTGGTCGGTCACTACCGGAGGTTCGTTCAAGTTTGTAAAGATAGTAGCCCCTTTAACGCGGCTTACTCATAAGACTGAGAAGTTCGAATAGGCAGAGAAATGCGAGTACAGCTTTTAAGAACTGAAGCAAAGGTTGGTGACGGCCCCTATGTTGGCGTTGCCGGAGGGAAAAAGGAGATTTTGTGATTTGTAAGTGACGCTTCGCATAAGGAATTAGGGTGCTTCTTATATAGCACAGCAAGATAATCGCGTCTGCGTCAAGACAATTAAGGGAATTTAAAATTCGATATCCCCACCCATGAGCTTGGGCTCGTGGCAATAGTTTTGCCCTAAAGATTGGAGGCACTACTTGTATGGAGAGAAGTGCAAGATTTACCTAAGCCATAAGTACTCTAGTACATTTTCCCGTAGAGAGAGCTCAACATACGCCCGAGGAGGCGGTTAGAGCTAATCAAGAATTATGATTGGGAGATTCTGTATCATTCGGGGAAAGCCAATGTGGTGGCTGATGCCCTTAGTAAAAAGGAGAGACTCAAGATGATAATGTCTTTGGGAGAATTGATAAGAGATTTTGAGAGAATGGAAGTAGTAGTGAAGGTAACCGGAGCCGGTACCGAAAAGCTGTTTGAGATTGCAATAGAGACCGAATTATTGGAAAATAGCATATTGTACCAGAAAAAGGTGATGAATGAAGGCAGAGAGCCAACAAATAAATATGAGATTAATACCGAGAAAGATGATAAGGGAATAATGAGGTATTCCTATAGAATTTGGGTTCCGAAAGTTCAAGAGCTTAAGGATGAGAACTTAGATGAGAGCCATAGTTTGAGGAATATGATTTAGGGCAAACCCTGAACGTGATAGTCAGGGAGGTCGCCATCAAGATAGAATGAACCCATAACATAATGAAGTGGAAAAATGAGGATTTAAAATGTATAAGATAACCCCAAGTATGGGAGAAGGATGAAACATTTCATACTAAGGAAACAGAAAGTCGAGTAAGGAAAGGAGACCCGAGACGGCACTCCTATACGGCAATTCATGGATCTGTCTAAAAAGAACTTAGACTATTATCCCCAACCACCACCCTGAGGAGACAGTGCGGTGAGAAATTCTTTCAGGACCTTTAAGTCGCTAAGCTCTCAGAGTTCAAAGGAACAAGCTGACCCAGTCGAGGCAAAAGCCTGGTTAAAGGAAATATAGGAATCATTTGAGATTCTAAATGATTGACGAATCTCAAAAGGACTGTTTTTGTCACTTACCCTCCTAAGAGAGAGACCACCCGCTGGTGAAAGACCAAGAAAGGCACGGAGCCAGAGGTTAGAATAAACCGATTAAAGTTCAGTCAATTGTTTTCGGGAAAGTAATTACCAAGGTTATGGAGATAGTGTAAAAGCTTTAGAGCCAGAATAAAGGTAGACGAGTATGATGAATTATGAATCTAAAATGTAAAAGTTGTCAAGATTCGTTCTGAGGACACGAATCCAGAATGACGGGATGTTTGAAATCAATGCTTATATTGTGTTTGGTTTATGAAATAATGATAAGAGAAAGGAAAATAAAAAGAAACTGAAGTGGAAAGGAATATAAAGGCAATAGAGTTTGAGGAATGATAAGGGAGTTGGGTATGAGGAAACCCTAAAGACTCATAGCAATAGAAATAGAAAAGTATGTAATCGTCAGGATGATGATGATCCACCATGAGTTAAAATTGATGGTTGAAGGCATAAGAGATACATATATTGTACCCCCTTTAAGTTGGGAGGATTCGAGGAAACCTTGAAATAGTTCGAAGGATAAATAATGAGACGCGGATAGACTGAGGAGACAAGGAAGTAAGAAATTAGGAAAAATTGGATGAAGGAAGTGACCTTCAAGAATGTGAAGTGTAAGACCGGTGGTATGATACCCAGAAAGGGAGACGCCAGGTATGAAAGATATCCCAACATTGAGGTGACTGTTGAGATAAACAACAAAAGTAAATAAGGAATTATTAAGAAGAAGTTCATGTTGAACATGACCAATATCTTCCAGAACATCCATGTTATCATTACCAAATCAGGAAAGAAAAGCGGATGACCATTGTTATCTTTTGGAGGCCATATGGATTGACCTCAATTTGAATAAGGATGCTATTATGAAGTTAGGTATAGACTATCGAGGTGGGGAATGATGAATAAGATAATCTATCAAGGATATATGACTTGATTTATCCATGGAAGGATGCAGGTACCTTTTAAAGGTGGAATTAAGGATAGAACATTGGTAACTTAAAATGAATCCTAGGGGACTGCATAAAGGTTGACATATCACCCTTAATAGGGACAGTATGAGTTTTGACAGTATGATTGGGAAAGGGTTAAGGTAACAACAACCTTTAAGAATCAGTGGAGAAATTTTTCAGAATTATATAGACAATGGTTCTACTATTAGTAAATGGTATTGTGATATGCCCTGTATCTAGGGAATACAGGAGGAACGATTGAAGGATAACCTTAGAGGTTTTATAAGGAAAAAGGTAATATTCAAAATTCTCAAGAATAGAAATGTGGATAAAGGAAATATGACGTAATTATAATGATGCCAAGTGGGGCACGTGTTGAACCACGAGAAAGTATGAATCGAACCAGTAAAGGTCGAAATTGTTCAGGGCAATTAGGGCCCAGGATAAAAGATGTTCTAAGTATGATTAAGAGTCAGTCATGACAGTGATTAACCTCTAAAGACTGAGGGGATAACTTATGGAAAAATGGTGATTTTGTTTTTACTCATCTGATTTTAAGGAAAACATCTTCACTCAAGCAGTGATCGGAAATAGGGTAGAAAATTAGTGAAAGTGGTTAAGACGACATTGACTGTAAGGAAAATTTACTATCAGGAAAGGCCAAAAAGGCGGCCGACACTTTAAATGTAAGAGAATAATTATAGGCGCTCGTGCGAGAGGAATACAGTGATGATGGTTAAAGCTGTGAAAGTTGTATTATGGTTTGGAAGATTGACATTCCTTCTGATGACTGTGCAATACCCAACCGTAATAGTAGTTGGTAAAGGTTTAATTCGTGTAATCGCCATGAGCGGGCTATCTATCTCAGAAGATCCTATCTTGAGAATAATCCAGGACCATATTTCAAAAAAGACTAAACGAACCTTTGAGTTAAGTCTTCTATTGAAGGCATATGATTAAGAATGGTATTAACCTGCTATCGTTGCTTTGAATGAAACTCTTCTGCAATTTTATCTGCTTCATGTCATGTATGTATGTCAGGATCAGGAGTGTTCTTCATGAATCAGGAATGGTGATTATGTTACCTCCTTAGAATGATTTGATACGACATGTATGGACTCCGTATGGTTAGATATTGAGATTTTATGGAAAAGTGAATGACGACAGTAGGTCAGTGGTGGACCATAGTAAGGCAGCAATGATTCTGCGAGTAGTGAGCTGATTACAACCATGAGAGTTGTATTGGAATGGGTGTTGAGATTGAGTACCACTAATCGGGTCGTGGTAGTGTATAAGTTATCATTGATAGACTAATTAAGTAGAGTATCTACCTATTGTATATTTATTCTACTTATCAATAGAGAGTCGTATTACTATACGAGGAAGGTTGCAGTGCAAGCATAGAATTTTAGTAACGGTGATGTCTGGAATGAAAACCCAGATTCGATTTTCGATGTCGAGGGAGTTTCAAAGGTGATTGTGTATAAGCTCGAGGAAGAGCATGGGTCTATAGAATGATGGACGGAATAGCAAAAAATATTTAAGCATGCAAAATGCGATGCGATAATACTTGATGTTGATATAAATACATATGTTTTGTTCTCCTATGACAAACCTCTATAGTTCAGAGGTAGGTTCCAAGCCAGATATTTTGTGGCAGTATATATTTTTTTCATATATATACAATTCTCTTCAATTCGTTCTTTTCTCTTCTTTTCATTTCATGTAAGCTGAGAAGAACAACCCTTCCAGAAGGGGAGGTATTGCCGAATAACTATCTATCTGTGTGATAGAAGCCTAGTAGGATACCATCTATTGTTTAATTGCTTGTCAAGTACTAAAGGCTGGCCACCTTCTGTACTAACTATGCTATATAACAAGTGTTCATGATCATAGTGATCTCTCAACAAATTCCTTTACTTCTATATGATTGATCAAACTTTGGGAAATAGAAACAGCTGAAAAAGGAGTAATACAGTTGTGGTAGTATGCGGAATGGAAACACATTCGTGATACTAAGGTTGACGTGGTTATTAAAAGGTTATAGAACGCTAGCGAGCAAAAGTATAACCCGAATAATATTAGGAACGGAAGGTAGTAGCGATTACGAACTGGAAAAGAATGGGTATTGAGAAGCAAAAGTTCTAATGCTAAAAGTTATGATGAGAGTCTGTGTAATAGACTTGAAAGAATTTGGAATGATCACTTAACGCGAATTAAGTTATCTTACGACAATAGATCATATGTCAGTATTGAGGTATCGCCTTATGATATCCTTGAGGGAAGACAATGTCGATCTCCCTTATGTTAGGATGAAGTTGTAGAGCGCAAGATGCTCGGACCCGCAGTAGTCCAAAGGACCAGGGATATAATAGATCTAATCAGAGGACGACTGGTAGTAGCCAGGAAGGACATAAGAAGTATGTCGATTTGACACGAAAGGACAAAGAATAGGAAGGAGGCAATCTTGTATTGTTAAAAGTATTCCCTTGAAAAGAATTAATGAGATTCGGAAAGAAAGGAAAGCTAAGTCCACCAATTGTTGGACCCTTGGATATATTAAGAAGTATTGGGAAGTTAGCATATGAGCTAGCCTTACCCCAGAACATGTAGCAAGTCATAACGTGTTTCACGTATCAATGTTAAGAAAGTGTAATTCGGATGCCAGATAAATAGGGGCATAGGAGCGCATAGACATGCAACCAGACGTAACCTATATGGAGCAACCAGGAAGGGTATAGATTATGAAGGAACGAGTGCTTAGGAGAAGGGTTATCAAACTAGTAAGAGTTTGATGGTAGAACCACAATGTGGGAAAATTGACTTGAGAGTTAGAAAGTGCAATACTAAGAAGGTATCCCTATTCATTTCTATCTGATTCCGGGACGGAATCCTTTTAAGGAGGGGAGACTGTAATAACCCCAATTTTTGGGAAATTTTGAAACCCTTATGAATAGTGTTTTTGCTGAATGAGAAAACTTTTCATGCCACACTATGTAGGGGTTCTGATATGGATATTCTGAGATTTTATTAGTACTTTATATGGGATATAAGTGTATGTAAAGATCATCAGAATCCAAATCCGAACACTTTGATTTTTCCCGGAAACCCACTAGATACGGGGAGAATTGAGTATAAGGTAACAGGATAAAAAGGATTTAAATTAAAGGATTATAATAGAGGATCATAAAAAGGAATATAATGTATTGAGAAAGGTTAAGGGAACCTAAGTAATAAGATCCCGGGTATGATCCTTCAAACGATAAACGAGAACGAAAATTAAGCGAACCGTATAACAGATCAGCGGTCATTAGGCAAACAATTAGGAAGTTAATCAAAGGGATTAAAGTGAGTGATGTCACCCAACCAATGAGAGGAGGACAAAGAGGGAAATATGACATCACAACATGACATGGGCATGACATGGGAAGGAAGGAAATGTGGTGACTTTTTAACCACACAAAATCAAGGGCAACTAGGTAATTTACTAAAACAAACAACAAAAATCAACCAACCAAAAGCAAAACAAGGCAAAACACAAAAATCTCTCTTCTTCTTCTTCATGCTCTCAGCCCTTTTCTTAAAAAAATGAAGATCCAAGCTCCACCACTTACTATTTAGCAAGGTAATTATCTAAGCTTCCCTATGGATAGTTACATACTTCCTATAAGTTTAAGCTTCTAATTCCAAGCCAATCTTTTTCTATAAATCATGGAAGAAGATGGTGAATAGTGTTTTTCAAGAACTAAAATTTGTGTTCTTGAAGTTTTGTTTAGATTAAGCTTGGATAAGGACTTTAAGGGTGATTCCAAGCCATTCTCTTGATTCTCCACTCTCCAAGGAAGGTATAACTTCTCAAACCCTTAGTATTAAGTTTTGTTGGTTTGGATTTCATAATGTTAGATGATGGGTTAGTGTAATGAGTGTGTACTCATGATAGAGCTTTGTTTAGTAAGTGGTTTTGTTGATTTTGGAGTTAGGAGTGATGCCTGTTAGATTTGAAGTTCTTGGTCACATTTTTTTTGACTTGGTTTAGATGAATAAATTGGTAATATTGAGTTGATTTGGGGCTGTTGTAATGTAGTTTAGATGGAGGTTTGATTGGGTTGTGAATTGGAGTTGAAATTGTGGTTGTTTGAATTGGTTTAAATTTGGGAAATCGCGTAAACATAGCCGTCGTAACGTCCGATTTTCTTTAGACTGTTTTTGTGCATAACATTAGGACCCGAGAACCCCCTGCTAGATTATGACCATTGCCATGTTTAGATAGCTCATGTTACGAGCTTCGTTTTGATATGTAGTTCGTTCGATTCCGATGCACGGTTTAGGAGAAACGACCGTTTCAAGTAACGGCATTTCGCGAACGAAACTTTTCCCCTCGCCTTACTTTGAAACAAAGGTTAAAGACCAAAAAGGGTTAATTAATGCATGAAACATTTATGGTAAGTGTGTTAGGCAGTTGGTAAGACACTCGCGAAGGAATCGCCTTAAAACTCATAAAGGTTAAATTATTAAAAATGGTGGAGCCGAGGGTACCCGAGTGACTTAAGCGAGTCAGTAAGCGCAAAACAAGCGTTAGAGTCTAAGTTAGTTAAAGTATAGATTTACAAGTGACTTTGGTTTAATTCCAACTTACTTGTTGTTTATAGGTTACCAGACTCGTCCCGAGCCTTTTATCACCCCACGTCACTCAGGAAAGTTTTCTACCCGTTATAACTGTTGTTGTGATGAATATATGTATTTGCATTATCTTGCGATAGATGCATGTTGATTAATTAGCAAATGTTGCAATATATTGAAGCATGCTGCTATGGTATATATATATGCATGCCTGTTTCGTATTCTTTCCATATATATCTGTTGATTCAGTTGATAATACCTATGTTAGAGGATAACGGTAATTTGCATATACCCTTAGTACAGGGACCCAAAGGTGAAAATATTTTCTAAAACCGGGAGTCGAGGATCCCGAGTAGATGTTGTATATATGGATATAAATATATATATATACTTATATATATATATATATGGTCATAGTTTTCAAAACTAATAATCGAATAAGGTTTATTCGATAACTTTAACTTTATTTTATTATTGAATATCATTTCGAATATTATTCGAAGGCTTATGACTCCTTTATATTAAATGAATATTATTTTGAATATTCATTCGAGGGCTTATGACTCCTTTATTTTATTTAATGAATATTATTACGAATATTCATTCGAGGACTTATGATTCCTTTTATTTTATTATTTGAATATTATTTGAATATTCATTCGAGGGCTTATGACTCTTTTATATTATCTAATGAATATTCATTTGAATATTCATTCGAGGGCTTATGACTCAGTTTATATTATTTAATGAATATTATTTGAATATTCATTTGAGGATCTATGACTCCGATTATTTGCTGAGTTATATTCTTTATTTTATTAAAGAATAAGGTGTCAATAATCAAACTTATTTTCGATTATTCAAATAAAGATAGTACTTTCATATAAGTATATCTTTGGTTATTTAATACTCGTTTCAAGTATAAGTTTTAATACTTCTACTTCAATTATTTTTATAAAGATTGTTCTTTATGGGAATATTATTTAAATAATAATATTCAGTCATTTTCTAAATATTCTGGGGACTGATTTACTTCATTAAATCAGCTTTACTCCAAACACTCTATAAAATGTTTTCGAGTCCTCAAAATGATTTTTAAAAGTTAGAGCGGATCCCAAAACTCATTTTTATATTTAAGATCTTCCTTTTTAAGGGGATTTAAATACTCGCTCAAAACCTGAGGGATCCGGCTCTGTGGTGTATTTTATATTCGCAACACGGTTGCAGTTTTGGTAAATGAATTGATTACTTACCCAACGTTCGGGAAGTAAGTCCATCTATTGAGTCGGCATAAGCAACATAAGCTCAGTGGGCGTCCATGATAGTGTAAGTGGCTCAGTGGGAGTCCATCAAATGCATAAGTGGCTGAGTGGCAGTCCAGCATAAGGTCCTAATACGACCAGGGTGATGACCAGTGGGGAATTCGTCCATCTACTAGTAGAAAAGGTTACTTATGGGTATCTTTGCCTGATCAGCAAGATATCTGGTTTATGCCAAAATTCTTTTCCTTTCCAAACTTATTGGATATTGCAATTCTATTCATACTTTACATGACAGAGGTTTTCAGGAAATGTATAAAGGAAGATGTATATGTGGATATATATATATATATATCAGAACTTAATGAAGTATGTCATAACTTCATTTCCTTTAATAATATTTTAAAGATTTAATCTATTCAAATCTTGTCTTGTAGTCTCATCTATGTGATGAACTGTTGAAAGCTCATTATACTTTGAACAGTGGTAGTTCAAGTAGCTTTATAAATGATATAAGTATAGTGAAGTATTTGGTAACTTCATCCCTTGTTTTTACTTATATCTAGTAAGTAATTATCTTACTCATGATAAAAGATTCTAGTAAGTATCCATTTAGATACTTATATCATTGTTATCACTATATATTATCTTGCGAGCTGTAAGGCTCACTCTTGCTTTATTTCTTCATCACACAACAACAGTTAGGAAAGATGGCCAGACTCCAGCAGACCCAGCGCAAGCGCGTGGGAAGCGTCCCGCGTCTTCCCGATGATGTTGTAGCTGCTATAGCTGCAGAGGTAGATCTATTGTAGATCAGACCATCTACTTTTGAGAATCAATTATGTATAATTATAACTTGTGGCAGATAATGGCAATTAACTGTAAATTTATCAAGTAATCGTTTTGGGTTGTAATAATTTTTAAATTATGGATTCAAAGACTTGTACTTATTTAAATTTCATCTCTGAGACTATAACGGGTTGTGGTGTGTGTTAGTGTGGGGTCACAGTATAAGGTTATTATTATTAATTAAGTGAAGTGATATTGTGGAAAGAAAGACCGTGACGACCCGGATCCCCGACCCCGGATCTGGGGGTGTTACAGCCTTGACCGCTTGGGCCGTCATTAGTCTGTTACGAGCCTAGACTAGCCTGGTCTATATTGGACTTAGTACAAGAAGTCCAAGTGTAATTAATGTGACATTTAATGTGTCTTTTGGATGTATTTTTATCCATATCAACAACAAATATGACCATTTGCGACATAATTATTACACTAAAATTTGTCGCAGTTGGTCCAATTGCGATGAAAAAAATTCGTAATTTGTGCTCAAGTCTTAAGTTCAGATTTTGATCAGAAGCATTAATTTCGTTACAAGTATCAATTTTGTCACAAGTAACTATTTCGTCAAAAGTAAACATTTCGTCATAAATAACTATTTCGTCAGAAGTACAAATACCGCCACAACTTAAAAAAAATATCGCAAGTTAAGTATAGGGACCCAATCGAAAGTGTGCAAATTATTACACTTTCGACGATATATTCCATCATTTGTTGATAATTTATGACAAAATTTTTATCATAAGTTGTTAGATATATTTGTGATGTCATGTTTAATATGATTTGTGTTTAATTTTCAGATCTTGCCTAACAGGACAAATCAGTACTTAAATGGAAATCAGTACTTATACTGAAGTCAGGACTTAAGATATCAGAACTTAAGTTGTCATAACTTAAGTTATCAGGAGATAATATCAGGACTTAAGGAGACGTTCAGATAAGGAAGGCAGTTGATTGAAAGGAAAGAAGATCAAGACAAACATAAGAAGAGATATGCATGGAGAAGAATTCTATGAGGAATAGAATACTTGGAAGAAAAGATAACTGATTGATATATATTAGGAAGCAGAATTGTTTTCGATATCAATTAGAAGATTATCTTATAACTGTGTAGTATATAAACACAGGCATAGGGTTTACACTATATGTGTTATCATAATCGAGTTTATTAATTATTGTAACCCTAGCAGCTCTCGTGATAATTTGTTCATCACTGAGAGAGGACAGTTCTTTGTAACAGAGTTTATTGTATTGAATAAAATCTATTTTCTGTTACTTGTGTTCTTATATTCGATTTGATTGTAGTAAACACTGTATTCAACCCCCTTCTACAGTGGGTGTGACCTAACAAGTGGTATTAGAGCAATCTGTTAACATACATACAGTAAAGATCCAAAAACAATCATGTCTGAAGAAGTACAAACTCCAACCAAGCCCACCAAAACTGAAGAAACTCCAAAGACTCAAATCCATAATCGATATGAGACTATTAGGGTTCCCATACTGAAACCTTCTGAGTATCCCATATGGAAGGTAATGATGTCTATGTTTCTGGAAGCTACAGATCCAGAATACCTTGACAGAATTAATGAAGGACCACAGAAGCCAACCAAGCTCTCTGTTATAGTTGCAGATCAGCCAGCACAGACTGTACCAAGGTGAAAAGTGAATATACAACTAAATATATCTCATATATTACAAAGGATGCAAAGGTAAGACATTTGCTGCACAGTGCCATTGATAATGTCATGTCAAACAGGGTAATTAACTGCAAGACTGCAAAAGAGATATGGGATGGCTTGGAGACAAGATGCCAGGGAACTGATTCAATTAAGAAGAACATAAGGACTATACTCACTCAAGAGTATGAGCACTTTAACTCAAAACCTGATGAGTCATTGACTGGTTTATATGATAGATTTGTCAAATTCTTGAATGATCTGTCATTGATGGATAAGGAATATGATCTTGAAGATACTAATCTCAAATTCCTTTTAGCTCTTCCTGAAAGTTGGGATTTGAAGGCCACAACTATAAGAGACAACTATGCTCTTGATGAAACTACTCTTGATGAAATTTATTGTATGCTCAAGACTCATGAACTTGAAATGGATCAAAGAAGCAAGAGACATGGGAGAAATTCAAGGACAGTTGCTCTTAAGGCTGAGGAGGAATCCCCTAAAGTGGCTATCTCAAAGAAAGGCAAAGGAAATGCACTCATCACAAAGTCTGATACTGAGTCATCAAGTCCTGATAGTGATGAGTATTCAGAAACTGATAGTGATGGACCCTGATGAAGAGATGATGAAGATGTGTGCTCTTATGGTGAAAGGAATCACAAAGATTGCATACAGGAAATTTAGAAGGGGAAAGAAGTTTTCCAGGAAAGGTGCAAGTTCCGATAAGAAAGGTTTCTGAAAATCTGAAGCCAAAGGTGGAAAGTCTGACAGAGGAGATTACTCAAATGTCAAATGCTACAACTGTGGTGAGAAAGACCACATATCTCCTGATTGCAAGAAAGTGAAGAGTGACAAAGGCAAGGCACTTGTCACAAAGAAGAAAAGCTGGACGTACACTTCAGATTCTGAAAGTGAGGTGAACTATGCCTTGATGGCAAATGCTGATAGCAGTTCTGAAGCTGCTGAGTTAAAGGTACCTCAAACAACTTATGCTTTTTATATTGATGATATTACTGAGTTGAGAAGATATCTTAAAACCATGTTCATTAGTTATAGAGATCAAACTTTAACATGTGAAAGATTAACTTCTGAAAATCTTGCTTATAAAAAGAGGAATGATTATTTAGAAAAAAAGTTAGTTATGTTCCATCAAACTCAGAAAGATAGAGATGATGCTTTCTATGTTACAGATGAAGTGCTTAAAATGAATGAATCTCTAAAAACTGAGTTTGAAAAGGAAAGAGAGATTATCAGGACTTGGACTAACTCTGGCAGAACAACTCAGAATTTGTTAAGTAGTGGAAACTGGAAAGAGGGCTTAGGTTATGGAGATGATAATAATGATAAAGGAACTGTAGAAATTGAGCCTATAGTTGTTAAACAAAAACTAAAGGTAAATCCTGTTAAGTTTGTAGTTGTAAAGTTTGATATTGATAAATCAGAAGTTAAAGAGAAATTAACTTCTGACAAACTAAAACAGGATAAGCCAGCTGAAGTTAACATAGGCTTAATGACAAAGAAGCAGCTTAAGCATAAACTGAAAGATGTTAAGAATGTAAACAAGGTAAAACCACCTAGGAAAAATAGGAATGGAAAGGTAGGTGTGAATAAAAGCAATGATTTTAAGCTTGTTCCTAATTCTCCTAGAAAGAAATGTTATAACTATGGAAATTCTAACCATCTGGCTTCTTTTTGCAGGAAAAATAAGAACATAAACTCCTTACCTTCAAAATCAGGAGTTAAGAGTCAGTCTGTTAGATATAGGCCACAAAATCCTTATTTTCATTGTGGTAGTTTATGGCATTCCATTTATACTTGTAAGGAATATCATAGTTTGTACTATGATTATTATCAAATAAAACCTTCTTTAAAGAAAGTTAGCATTATTCCTTCTAGTGTAAATTCTGATGCAAAGTCTGATATTGCAAATTCTGATAAGAAAACTGTTAACATAAATTCTGATGCTAAATCCGCTGCAAATGTTAACAAACTTAATAAGGCCAAAGGATCCAAGCAAGTCTGGGTCCTTAAAACTAATCATTAGTGGTCTTTATGATTGCAGGGCAACAGGAAAACATCCTAGTTCTGGACAGTGGATGTTCAGGACATATGACTGGAAATAAAGCCCTGCTATCAGACTTTATGGAGAAAGCTGGCCCAGGTGTTTCTTATGGAGATGGCAACATGGAAAAAACTCTGGGATATGGCAATATCAATCTTGGGAATGTCATTATTGAAAAAGTAGCTCTAGTCTCAGGACTTAAACACAATTTGCTGAGTGTGAGTCAAATCTGTGACAGAGGTTATCATGTGGATTTCTTTGAAGAACACTGTGAAGTTGTTAGCAAATCTATAGGCAAAGTTGTTTTGAAAGGATACATGCATGGTAACATTTATGAAGCCAAGCTTTCAACAAGTACTGATGGTTCTGCAATCTATCTGTTAAGTAGAGCATCAATTGAAGAAAGCTGGAATTGGCACAAGAAACTCTCTCATTTAAATTTCAAAAATATAAATGAACTAGTCAAGAAAGATCTTGTGAGAGGACTGCCAAAATCAGTATTTGCTCATGATGGCCTTTGTAATTCCTGTCAAAAGGCAAAATAAAGAAAATCTTCATTTAAGAGCAAGACTGAATCTTCAATTCTTGAGCCTTATCACCTACTACTTGTTGATCTATTTGGTCCAGTGAATGTCATGTCTATTGCAAAGAAGAAATATGCTATGGTCATAGTGGATGAGTTCACCAAATATGCATTGGTGTATTTCTTGCACACAAAAAGTGAAACTGCATCTATCTTGATTGATCATGTCAAACAACTGGATAAATTGGTCAAAGACTCTGTGAAATTCATAAGAAGTGATAATGGCACTGAGTTCAAGAATTTGATTATGGAAAAGTTCTGCAAAGACCAAGGAATCAAGCAGGAATTTTCTACTCCTGGAACTCTACAGCAAAATGGAGTTGTTGAAAGAAAGAATAGAACTCTTATTGAAGCTGCACGAAATATGCTTGATGAAGCAAAGTTACCAACCTACTTTTGGGCCGAAGCTGTGCAGACTGCTTGTTTTACTCAGAATGCAACACTTATCAACAAGCATGGAAAGACACCATATAAGATGGTGAAGAAAAAGAAGCCAAATCTGAAGTATTTTCATGTATTTGGATGCAAGTGTTTTGTTCTTAAGACTCATCCTGAACAGCTATCCAAATTTGATCTAAAAACTGATGAAGGAATTTTTGTTGGATATCCACTTTCCACAAAAGCATTCAGAGTCTACAATTTAAGAACAAGGGTTGTTATGGAATCTATCAATATCTCTTTTGATGATAAGAAGATTACTGGACTTAAAGATTTCAATGATCATGATCAGCTGAGATTTGAGAATGAAGTTTTAAATTCTGATTTTGTAAATCCTGATAGTCTAAATCCTGACAGTCTAAATCTTGATACTGCAAACTCTGATGGGTTAAACTCTGATGTTATTGAAACTATGGTGACTATGCCAAAGGAAAATGCACCTGTGCAGGGAGAGCATATAGAAGATCCAACCACATCTCAAGAAGCATCAGAATCTAGAACATGCTCTTCAAGTTCTGATTCATCAAGTTCTGATGAGCCAAGTTCTGATAATTCTGGAAACTCAAATTCTGAAGGATCCAACTCAGAGAGCATAGTTTCAGGGGGAGCATCAGAAAATATTGATGGAGACAGCATGGATTATGGGGGAGCATCCAGTTCTAGAGATAACCTTCCATCTGCAAGGAAGTGAACTAAAGCACATACACCTGACTTGATTATTGGAGATCCTGAAGCAGGTATAAGAACTAGAACAGCAACATCAAATGAATGTCTCTATCACTCTTTTCTTTCTCAGACTGAACCAAAGAAAGTGGAAGAAGCTCTTAAAGATGCTAATTGGGTGCAAGCAATGCAGGAAGAGTTAAATGAATTTGAAAGAAATAAATTATGGACCCTAGTGCCAAGACCAAAGAATATAT
The DNA here is from genome assembly GCF_009905375.1 of Apium graveolens. Lineage (NCBI taxonomy): Eukaryota > Viridiplantae > Streptophyta > Magnoliopsida > Apiales > Apiaceae > Apium > Apium graveolens. The sequence continues at coordinate 133,811,475 of NC_133652.1, read as the reverse complement.
CTGTTGTTGGTACAAAGTGGGTGTTCAGAAACAAAACTGATAATGATGGCATAATTACAAGGAATAAAATAAGGCTGGTTGCAAAAGGATATTCTTAACATGAGAGAATTGATTATGATGAAACATTTGCACCAGTTGCTAGATTGGAAGCCATAAGGATATTTTTGGCTTATGCTGCTCACAAAAAGTTTACAGTCTTTCAAATGGATGTAAAAAGTGCTTTTCTTAATGGAGAATTAGAAGAAGAAGTATATGTTGAACAACCTCCAGGTTTTGTAGATTCAAAATTTCCTCATCATTTCTACAAACTTGATAAAGCACTTTATGGCCTTAAGCAAGCTCCAAGAGCATGGTATGAGACATTAGCTCAGTTTCTTCTGGAAAATGGATTTAATAGAGGGACTATTGATAAAACACTATTTTATCTCAACCATAGAAATGACTTACTTTTGGTGCAGATATATGTTGATGATATCATTTTTGGTTCTACAAATGACAGACTTTGTAAAAGGTTTGCCAAGCTAATGCAGTCAAGATATCAAATGAGTATGATGGGAGAACTTAGCTATTTTCTGGGACTTCAAGTCAAGCAGAATGAAGAAGGAACTTTTATTTGTCAATCTAAGTACACCAGAAATTTGTTGAAGAAATTTGGAATGCAATATTGTTCAAGTACATCCACTTCTATGGCCAGTGCAACAAAATTGGATAAAGATACTGGTACATCAGTAGATATTACTGATTACAAAGGTATGATTGGCTCACTACTCTATCTAACTGCAAGTAGACCGATATCATGTATGCTACCTGTCTTTGTGCAAGATTTCAAGCAGATCCAAGAGAACCTCACTTAACAGCTGTGAAAAGAATTTTCAAGTACCTTAAGGGTACAGCTGATCTGGGATTATGGAATCCTAGAGAATCAGACTTTAAGCTAATAGGTTACTCAGATGCATATTTTGAAGGATGCAAAATTGACAGGAAAAGCACAAGTGGAAGATGCCAATTTCTTGGAGGCGGATTAGTTTCTTGGTTTAGCAAGAGATAAAAGTCAATTTCCATATCAACTGCAGAAGCTGAATACATTGCTGCAGGAAGGTGTTTTGCACAGATTCTTTGGATGAAGAATCAGTTACTAGATTATAGGTTAACATATTCTAAAATCCCTATTTACTGTGATAATCAAAGTGCTATTGCTATGACAGGTAATCCAGTTCAACACTCAATGACAAAGCACATCAGCATTAGGTACCACTTCATAAAGGAACATGTGGATGAAGGTACAGTGGAATTGCATTTTGTTCCAACAGATCAACAACTAGCAGATATCTTCACAAAACCACAGTGTGAAGCTACTTTTACAAGATTGGTAAATGAACTTGGAATGGTTTCAGGTTCTTTCTCTAAATCTGCTTAGTTTATGTTCTGATACATCAGACTTTATGATCATTATTTACAGATATTACTATCTTTGTGTATTATGTGCTTAAATTAAAATTTTCTAAGTGCTAATTATTGTCTGATGTGAATTTCTAAACTCTGATAGTGATATGAATGTTTCTGTGACTATTCAATCCAATGAGGATAACTGTGCTAGATGCTGACCTAGTAGTCTTTAATATACTAATAATCCCATGTTTGAAGTAATTGTTTATGTGGAAATCTTTTAACACAAGCAAATTCTGATATTGAGCTTGGTTAAAGTTTACTTTGTGTATCTTATTACTAAGTCAAAAACTAGAATAGTGCTTCTTATCTGTTAAGTTCTGATATTAGTAAATCTGATGGATGTACTAAGTGCTGATAAGCCTCACTTATCAAAAGAAAAAGAAAAGTAATAAATATCAGGTACTCCTTTGAGATCTAGAAAAAAATATATGTGGAAGGGAAGACCCAAGTGCATTGCTGGTATTAAGTAATATGCATTAGAAAAGCAAAATAAAATTTTCTTGGTGACTTTTCACATTCTCTGATTACTGGAGAAATACTCTGATAATAGCATAAATTCTGATAAGCAGTTGTGACTCACTTACACTGAGAAGCCACTGTAAAAAGGAATTTTAAAAGATGCATAAAATGAGCACAAAATAGTTGAGGTGGATTCATGCATGAACTCATTCTATAGTAGACTTCAGAATAATGATAGATTTTAAGCAAAGTTCTTAGTTATCCCTTATTTCTAAGATGTACTGAAGTGAATCAGACTTTACTCTTTGTCTGATATTTAGCTTAATGCACACACATACAATCCATATGAATGATGAAAATTACTGTGGTGATAAATGTTATTTTGGATGAATAGTTTAAGTGTCAGTTGCATAAACCTTGAGGACAAGTTCTGATGGAAGTTCTAATGATTAAGTTCTGATGTATCCATATCAGTATTTGTGTGAAGAATAACAGGAATAAACATTCACTTTTCGAGTAAAGGAGCCATATTCTGATGACTTTTAAATCCTGATAAGAATCAAGTTCTGATGCTGACGTGGCAGTATTTATTTACTTGGTTTATTTTTGGTCATTATTTGAACGGTCATATTTTTACAGAATTTTGGTTTATGTGAGATAAAGCAGTAATAATCATTTGTTTAGTGGGAACAGTTTTTTTTAAAAACTGAACGTGCAATGTAATTATTACTTATTTACCGTGCCCATTAACTTTTGCCTTAACTGCTGCATGCCTATCAGGTGTAAAGGTCTGTTCCACTTCTTATTAACTGCTGTCACGTGGGGTGTCTAAGTAAAAGAGATAAAAGATTTTCAAATATTTTATTTTCATTTTTATTCTACTCTCTCTCTTTTCTTATTCTCTCTCACATTTTCTGACGGTTTTCTTTACAAACATTTCCTCAAACACCTTACAGGCACTCTAACTTCTCACTTATTTCTGATGGCGCCCAATGATTTAATTGTAGATGGAGCCAAGTTTGTCCCAAATAATTATGCTGCAATCTTGACCAAGGCTGAAGCTCCATCAGATTTGCACTTTTTGCAAGATTTATTAGCTCATAGTGAGATTGGGTATGCTTTGACCCAACCTCAAACTATTTCAAGCCAACAAGTGAAGACATTTTGGAGAACTGGGCTTTTTGATGATGGTGGTGCTACTGGTACTCCAAGCATTATTTTCACATCAGGAGATGTTGAGCATGTGGTTACTCCTGGAGCAGTTCATAAAGCTCTCCACTTACCTAAAGGTTGCACATTCTCAACAGTGGAGGATCCTGTCTTACAGCAGGTCATGGCCAGTTTGGGCTATGAGAAAAGTTTGGGAAAGCTGGGTCAACTGAAAAGAGCAAATATCATAAAGGAATTGAGCTTTTTCTTTTATTGTATCACTAAGGCATTCGCCAATAAATGCTCCAACTTTGATGCTATTCCTATCATGAGTCAGCAAATCGGGTATGCCCTTATTCATCAAACTCATTTTGATTTTGCAAGTGTTGTGTTAGGTTTCATAGGGGATAGGATTACAGAGGATAGGAATGTAGTATACTTTGCTAGATTCTATCAGCTTATATATACTTTCTGTTGTGCTGATGAACCCCAACCTACCAGTGATTTAATTCCACCCTTTAAGCTTGCAAAAAGGGCTTTTAATGATTTGTTAAATGCTGACAATAAGAAACCAGTATAGAGACCCTTACAGATTCCTCAGTTAGTAAAACAGATTCTGGTAAATGCTGATCCACAAACATACACATCTGTTTACCCTGATTTTCAACCCACCAACACATCACAGCCAACTCAACAGCCATCAGAACCTACCATCTCTCACCAACTTCAAACTTCTCAACCTTAACCAACTCTACCATCTATTGGGACATATTTCAAACCATTACAGTCATCTCAACCTCAACCTTCAGCACATCCTGTGAAGCCTTCATCTTCCAAACCCAAGAGGACTAAGATAGTACCTCAATCTCAACTGAAGAGAAGGAGAATTATTCTGAGAGATGAGTTAGACAATGAGGAACATGTTCCCATATCAGAACCTGTTGTTGTAGAAGCTGAGAAAATCTCTTCTCAGAAAAATACTGAAACTGGGAGTTCTAGGCCCCTCAAAAGGCTTAGAAAGCTAAATTCTGATGATGAAGCTGCCAAAGTCTCTAATTCTGCAAAGAGACTTAAAAAGCAAAGAGCCAGGAGGGCTGTAAGTGTATCATCATACTCTAAAGCAATTCTGGAAGAAGCAGCTAAGGAAGGGGGTCAAGAATCTCTGATCTCAACAGAACCTATAGTAATTCATTCCTACTGCTGAATCAGATCAAAAGTCTCCTATTCAAGAACAAGGGAATATTCCAGAGCAAGTGCTTACACCTCCTATGTCTCCTGAAATTGATCCAGTACATACTGAAGACCCAGGTACAAGTGCTGAAATTGATATTCATAACTTGGTTGTGCCTGAGGTTCTGTACTTGGAAGCTCCACCAACTCAACTCACTCCACCAACAACACCAAATCAAGATGCTAATTTTAATGAAGATATTCCAACCACACCAATTCTGAATCTGGATGATGGAAATTAGATTTTTGGTGGGCATCAAGATTTGGCTATTGATCAGAACTTAGTTGCAGATCAGAACTTAGAGGATGATGTTGAAGCCTCTATAGCCTCACATACTGTTATTTTATCAGAGGATGCTGATGCTGCAGGCTCTGTAAGTTCTGATGCTGATAATGCTGAACTTACTGGTAAAGTTGCTGCAAATGTAGATGCTGATGCAGCTGGTCCATCAGGACATGCATCTCAACAAGCTCCAAACAAAGCTGATTTAATCAAGAAATTTGTTAGAGAGGATGCACCAGTACCTTGGAGTGAAACTCCTAGAGGAAAGGATTGGACTAAGGAATGGAACTCAGTTAGTTTTGTTCATACTAAAAAAATTCTTGCTGAGCACCTTGCCAAAGCTGATGAAATGCTGATAAATGATGATTTCAAGGCACAGCTGAGAGTTACTGCAATGAGTACTAGGCACCTTCAAGGTCAACACTCAATAACTCATGACAAGGTGAATAAAATTCAAGAATCTTTGATCCAGCAAGATATGAATATAAAATTGGAAAAGAACAGATTTTTCAAGGCAGCCTTTGACAGAATTGGGTATATTGGAAAAACTCATGAGAAGCAACAGGCTCAGATTGATGAAATTCTAAAGAATCAAGCTTCTCATCAAACTCAACTCAATGAGATCCAATCCTCAGTGGAATTGCTTGTCTCTCTTCTTTTACCTGCTGATGCCAAAAAGGGGGAGAAAGTAATTAAGTCCAAATGCAAATCTACTCAATCACTGAAAGAAAAGGATGATGGAAATGATGACAAGGGAAACTCTGGAATGGGTAGAGGTCATGGTCAAGGTAAAGGATCTTCATCAAAGATAACTGAAATTTCTACACAAATAACAAGTTCTGATACTGGGAGAAGAATAAATTCTGATATTGGGAGAATGATAAGTTCTAGTGAACATCTGGAACTTGATGAAGAAATTTCAAGGAGATTATTTCTTAAAGAAAATCCTGGAATGGACTTTGAAAGTCTAAAGGAAGAAGAAGATAGACTTAAAGCAGAAAAAGTTAACTCCAAATCTAAAGCTTCTTTTATTGAAAAGAAACTTCCAAAACTTAAGGGTATTGTGATTAAGGAAAGGACAAATTCTGAGGCAACCAAAGCCAAATCACAAGTGGAGGTAGATCCAAGATCCAAGGGCAAAGAAAAAGTTGATGAACCTTTAAAGGTATATGTGCCAGTCATGGATGAAGAAATATCTGATGAAGATGCTAGTCTTACTCTGATGAAAAGGAAGATTTCTCAAACAACCTCTGACATGGCTCAAGTTGTTCAGAGTCAAGATGTAATAAGTTCTGATATGACAGTGAAGCAAGCAACCTCTGACATAGCTCAAGTTGGCTTGATATCAGAAGATAAGGAAAAGGAAACCTCTAACATTGCTCATGTTAAACCTTCAAAGATGCTACTGCTAGGATTCACCAAAGCTCAACAGACTCAACCTTTAAAGACTATATCAAGTGGTTTTGAAGCAAGAGTTGTTACAGGAAAGGAAGCAAGAGACAAATCTGGATTGGGTAGTTTAAAAGAGAAGAGAGTAAGCAATACTACCAATGATCCAACTTCCTTAAGTGAACCAGGAGTAGGAGTAACTCCTGAGAGATTGAATCAAATTGAATCTGTACAAATGGTTTACCACTCTATTTTGAAAGAAGACATCATGTTATACTTTATGACAGATGGAGGGTATTCCAGATCAGGGAGAATGCAATTTCATTGAAGTATTTTGAAGAACTCGAACATGTTCTATTTTTGGTTTAAGTTAAAAACAGATCAATAAATGGTGCTGCAGGGTGTTTAAAGTCAAATATTTAGAAACAGAAGAAGCTTTATTCTGTAAAGTCTGACATCCCATATTGTCCCAAGTACAAATCTCACAGTGGAGAAATTGTTGAAATGAAGCCTAATACTGCTAAAATCATCACTACATTTTCTGGTATTAAGGGCTTGAATTCAATCTTGATTCTGATAAAGCCTATATCATCAGACTAGATCAGGATATAAGGAAAGCTAAATAAACGATCTCAGGGCTGCTATTTTTCAAACTGGTGAAGATACAGTTGAATTGAAGAATGCTAAAAGGAGGATGGTCAATGAACTTGAATATGCTGAGAGATGTTTGTTGAAGAACTATCTCAGAACAACCCCTGACATCAAAGAGATCAGAAATTGAAGCCAAGTCAAAGATCTACAACTGCTTAAATTTCTGAAGTGTATACAGACTGAAGCTGTTATCAGACCTTGAGGATGGTAAAGCTACAAGGACTGTAAGTTGTAGTTATCTAGTCAAATTTTCATGCATTTGTACTTAATGTTTTTGACATCATCAAATATCGGTTAAACTTGTATATTATGCTAATTTACAAGTTGGGGGAGATTGTTAGATATATTTGTGATGTCATGTTTAATATGATTTGTGTTTAGTTTTCAGATCTTACTTAACAGGACAAATCAGTACTTAACTGGAAATCAGTACATATACTGAAGTCAGGACTTAAGATATCAGAACTTAAGTTGTCAGAACTTAAGTTATCAGGAGATAATATCAGGACTTAAGGAGACGTTCAGATAAGGAAGGCGGATGATTGAAAGGAAAGAAGATCAAGACAAACATAAGAAGAGATATGCATGGAGAAGAATTCTATGAGGAATATAATACTTGGAAGAAAAGATAACTGATTGATATATATTAGGAAGCAGAATTGTATTCGAAATCAATTAGAAGATTATCTTGTAACTGTGTAGTATATAAACACAGGCATAGGGTTTACACTATATGTGTTATCATAATCGAGTTTATTAATTATTGTAACCCTAGCAGCTCTCGTGATAATTTGTTCATCACTGAGAGAGGATAGTTCTTTGTAACAGAGTTTATTGTATTGAATAAAATCTGTTTTCTAGTTACTTGAGTTCTTATATTCGATTTGATTGTAGTAAACACTGTATTCAACCCCCTTCTACAGTGTGTGTGACCTAACATAAGTTATGATGTTGGGCCCACAAACTTGCCATAATTAATTTTAAAAATTAATTGATATAAAGAATGAAGAATAATCGACCCAAGTAACCTAGAATTCTGTCGTAAGTAACCCAAAAAAATTCAAAATTCCGTCATAAGTAACCCAGAATACCTTCGTAAAGTTCTTTCTCATGAGGCACAATCCTGCTGGTTTTTTCTGGTTGCAGCCTTTTTCGACTTTCAACTTAAAATCCTAAACCTATCCAATCACAAACCCCAATCTACAAACAATCATAGCGCAATCCAACAACAAAATCAAATATCAAGCAATCATACAAGCAATTGAATAAATCTAAATTTAGAAATATCTATGAAATTTCTTTACTAGTCACAAATAAACTTAATTTTTACATTTCCTCGGTATCTAGTTAAAAAAATAACCATACATCAATTGGCAGTATTTATATATTATATTGCTAGACATAACAGGTTGATATTCACTATAGCTTCAATAAACCTCAGGGTGAATTCCATTTATCTATATAAACTAGAATTATAATTCATGCTAACTGGTACATGAACTAATAATGCCTAAAACAAGGCCTGTTACTAGCAAGAAAGTGCACTATACACGTGCATATGAGTCACCCGTTGAAGGAATATATCCATATCCTTGGTTGCACTTGTACGACGTATATTCAATACTCTGTTGAATATTTCAAAGTGGACATGTAAATATATAGAAAAATTAGATAACTAAATCAAAAATTAAACATCTTTAACCAATTTAATTCTAAACAAGATTATTTTTAGTTTTTGTTTAAATATATGCAATAGACAAAAAAATTATACTATAGTTTCCATAAAATTATTAGCATATTAATCAACTTGTAAATTTGTAGTCGTATTTATACAGATAATTTGATGTTTACAATAATCACTCTAAAGATACGTGCAGAGTGTACCAAATTGTTACATTTTTAAGAAAAACATAAACAAACACAATGTTATGGCATAGAGAAGTACATAGATGGTCTGATGATGGAGAAATTACACACAAATTCTGAACAGGTCAATATGTCTTTAAAGAAAAATAATTTCCTGGTGTCAAGTTCATGCTGAAATCCCACAATATTTTGGCCAATTTCAGATCCTTAACCATAGGGCTGGTGACGCTGGGATATTTTTTGCTACCATCGATAAAGTATTCACCGCTAACTCGGATGATGCAATGTGACATAACATGTAGTTGCTGCTCCCTGTAGAAAACGTATTGAAAACAAGAATCAGATTAGCTTGTGAAATATTTTTTACTTAATGAAACATCACAAATAAAGATTTACATTTAATAATAATAATGAAAGTGTATATAAAGTTCATGACACATGTCAAAGAGATGGGAAAAAAACCTAAACAACATCTTTGAGAGAGAACTGGACAATGGTAAAGAACAACCCTGCAACAAAGCAAGGAATCAAGCAGGTATACTACCACCTGAAGCATCTGAGAAGAATAATATTTAAAAAAGGTACAATAAAAATACTTACAACCAACAATGTTGAGGTTATTGGTAATATTGGTTGCGATAAGCCAGGGATGTAGTGAATTTGCAGTTATATTCACTCCATCTGCCTATCAATTATAGAGAAAGAAATTAAAATTGATTATCATATCACATAAAGTACTATAAGATGACAGTAAATGAACTACATCCTGACTTGTAAAATAAATGATACTCATTTGTCCTCCAAAACATATTTTTCCTGTTAATATTTCGATAATAAATCAAGTTAGAATTACCTTTAAGCGTCTTGTTGTTTCCCAACAATACAACAACAAAATTACAGAAGGGGGATTGAATGAAATTCTGGTTTCTTTTTTATTTCTGAAAAACTGTTTATAAATAGACAACCATGTTTTTGAATAAGCATGTTAGATATAATTGATGATATCAGGAGATAAACTATCAGGAGATAATATCAGGATTTACTGAAGGTGATGTCATCAGTACTTGTCTATCAGTACTTGATGATCAGCAGTTGATGTCATCAGGATTTAGTCACATCAGTAGAAATTAAAGAAGGAAAAGGAAATCAGAAATTCAAGGCGGTGAAGGACTTTATCTCAGAAGCAATCATACATGGATATGTATTAGGTTTCCTTATCGTAATAGAATATGATTCCTTATTGATTGTGTAACTGTGCACTATATAAGCACATATTAGGTTTACACTTTATATGTCGCATACATTGATATATTATTCGCATAACCTAGAAGATTTCAAGGATAAATTTCATCCTTTGAGAGAGTACTTGTGTAACAGTTTTTATCAGATTAATATAAAAACTGTTGATTCTGTTAAAGCTTTATCGAATTGTTTGCATAAACTGTATTCACCCCCCTCTAGAGTTGATTATGGACCTAACAAAGCAAAAATGCAAATTAAGCTTTTAAAGTATACTACTAACACAAAGTAAATAAGCACACAGTTTAAAAACTTTCTGGTGGATTTGTCTTTCCACCAGAGATGTATATTTGAAGAAATATCTGTGATGCAAAATACACATAGCTGCTTACAAGTAATTTAGTACAACTTAGAACTTTGGAGTATTTTCTAAAGATACGGCTTGCTAAACTCTCTGGTTCTTTCTTGTTCTACTTGTTTTTCTAAAATACTCGCTACACTTAATTTGTATATGAACCAAGTTTACATGTGTAATAAGACAAGAATAATATTCCTATCAGCTAGGTCCATGCACATTTTTCTTCATTTCTCTGTCCAATGCAATCCAAAAAAGATATATCATCTTTGAACGAGCTTGTTTTGCATGGAAATGGAAATGCTTCATTTTCTTCTAAACCTGTAAGCAGGCTGCCATATTCATTTTGTGCACTATCAAATCATGTGACTCTGTCAGCCTTTATCAAGTCACTGTCAACTGCTATCTTGTTGATCATCCGTTGAAGCTTCATTGGTCGTGTCCACGAAAAAAAGGAGGTTATGTAAACTATAACACACGGCTATTGTTGTCATCCGTTGACACTATATTACTATCATCCATTCAAGCTTTCTTATTAACATCCGTTAAAGCTTTATCAGATATCAGTTGAAGACCTCTTGTCTAGCTTATCCGTTGAAGGCATATTTGAGTTATCCGTTGAAGCTTGTAGTTTAACAGTTGAAGATGTTTCCTTAGCAGTTGATACTCTTTCACTTACACAAAATTACAAGGCATTTTATATTTACACTTAGCCCACCTATTTTGTATATCTTACTAGTAGTCAACATGACTTAGAAACTACAATAACTACCAAATCCCTTAGCTATCATAGTGTATAGAATGTGCTACATACTTATTAATATAAGATACTCCTTCAACGGATAGATAAACTGTGATTATCCGTTGAAGACTTCTAAATGATACAAAACAAATCTACTTAAGGTGTTTTGGTGAGTTATCATCAAGACTATAACATATTCCTAACAATCTCCCCCAATTTATGTTTACTGGAATTTTAGGCATAAATTCAGGTTGACTTGATGATAACAAAACACCCTATAAAGATAATACATTGAAAAGTAGACAAATTGTAAAGTGCTGCATTACAATAGAAATGTACGAAGAAGGTTAAAAGAAGTTTACATGCCATTATCAAGGTGCTCCTCTAGTCTGAGAAGATTATTTGCTTTTCCTTGATTCCGTTGTTTTCCTTCCCAAATTCTCATTATTTTTCTCAATCTAAAGTTGAAGTTGTCTGTAGAATTCAGCTTCATTTTCTTCATTGACATCCAACATTTCCTGCATCTCCTTGAGAGTTTCTTTACTTGAGATTTTAAGATGGTCTTCAATTCTGAAAAATCTTCTGACATAATTCTCATCTTTAAACTCCATGATCCAGTTAGGGTTTTTGTGCACTCTATCTCCATTATTTGGAATAGTTAGAACCTTTGGTAGTGCACTAGGATCTCTCTAGCTTTTTTGATTTGACTTATCTTCCTGAGTATTTCTGATTTAGCAACCTTTATGAATCCAAAGTCTTTCTTTACTGCAGAAAATACCTTGACTGAGACATTGTAGCTTTCCTCAAGAATCTTGTAGAATGGCAATATCCTCTAATAACCACCCTTGTATTTGAAGACCAATCTCTCTGGAAGTTTAGTAGAAGCATGAATTCCTCTTACTTCTTCTAATTCATCCAAGTAGAGTTAAATATCAGTAAATTCTTTGACGTCACAGATGTAGAGTTGATCATCTTTGTTAACAGTAGTCTTCTGTGGTTTTGAGATGGCTTTAGTTGGAGGTAGGGTTGGCTTCTTCTTCTTTCTTGGAGTTCCCTGGTTGGCAAAGGGATGTTCAAATCAGGGATTGGTAAGCTCTCCAAATCTATAGGTTCTTCCTTGGGCACTATTGGTTTACCATGATAGTTTACCACAAGATACACCTTGATTTCAACTGGTTCCACATCGGGCACAGTTGATTGAGTTATAAGAATAGATTGAGATGGCTCACTCTTCTCTTCTGAAATTTTTCTTGGCCTCTTAGCTCTCACCTTTACTCTTTTGTCTGTCTTTCACTCATACTTCTCTTTCTTTTCATCAGCCAATTCTTTTTTAGTGTTAGTAGCAGGCTTCTCAATCTTCTTTGGGGCTTCCTTAGCATCCTTCTTTTTCTTTTTTTGACTGTGACTTTAACCTCAGGGATTCCTCTTTCTTTGCTTCTACAAACTTTGAATGTCCACTCATTATACATATCATTTCTCCATATTTGTAAATTCTTTCTATTCTCTTTCTCTAAGATGCATTCTTTGTTATCTTGTAGCTAGAAATTGATTTGCCCATGAGTTTCTGCTCATCAGGGTGGTGAATAATCTAGCTCCATTGGGTGTTTGCTTGAAAATCTGAAAGTTGAAGGTTTAGGCTTAAGCACCACAATGGGCTTGAGTTCATTTTCACTTGATATTTCTCCCTTTACACCCTTCCCTGACTTCAATTCACCTGATGTAAGAGGCTTTAACTGTGTGAAATATTTCACAAATTCTGATGGTTTTGCAGTTGAGCCAAATATTTGAGCAATTCTTTCATCTATCTTCTGTTTCTTTTTTTTAAGCTTTAACTCAACTGCAGCTAGGTTGATCAAGTATATGCTGTCCGAATCTCCATTTACTGGTGGCTTTGGCAAAGTAATAGAAGGAACTATTACCTTTTTGACTTGTACATGCATATCCTTCTCCCCCTTTTTTGTTATCATCAAGAAGAAATATAGAGTTGAAGTTTGTGTAGCCACCATTTATTGGAGCAACTGAGTTTATGTTGCTTAACCGTAAAGTATCTTGGACAATGAATCTTCAACAATAACCATTCTTTTATTCAAGGCCTCAACTTTTCTTGATAGGTTATTTTCATTCATGAGCTTTTGATGTAGTTCTCTCATTATTGCTGTAGGAAGCTTTTCATCCAGCTTGTTATACATGTCCTTTTTGAATTCATTAATTGATAGTTTTAGATCATCCAAATTTGTAGACTGTTTGAGATGTTGAATTCTATAAAGTTGTAGATACTCTAGATGTGCATGCAAAAGAGACTTTGTACTAGCATTTGAAGTAGATGCTAAAGTTGTTTAAGTTTGTGAAATGAGTTTAAAAATAGTGGAGTTGAAATGATGAGAGTTGCACTCCTTGCTGAGCATCCAATCAGAAGTATTAGTTGTAGAACTAGGGCCTTCATCTTCCCCTATGTCCATGCCAGTTTCTTCATCAAAATCTTCATCAAAATCATCAGTTTCATCTCCAATTTCTAAATCATCATCAGCTTTAGGAGGCATATTAGAGATTGCATCTTTATCCCTTTACATTGATTCAGTTGTGTGTACCAAATTCAATGTTCTTGCTGCCTCCTCATTGCCCTGAACAACCAATGTTTGATAGGCTGTTACAAGATGAGTAAATGTCTTAGCATCCAAGGAAATAGAATTTGTAACAGCTCTGTAATGTTGCTGATACGGTCTTTCCTTATTAGAATCACTGACATTCATTGACTCACATGTAATGGCTGCAATCCTTTCTTTAGTACCTGCTTTTCTCTCAATTTCTCTATTTTCTTGCATCAGGGGCTCCCTCTAGCTCACTATCTTCACACCCTCACCTTCACCTACTAAGGTAGAACTCCTCTCACTTTCTTTTGCCACACTGGAAGAAATAATATGCATTATTGAACTCTCAGCCTCTCTCTTTGCCTGGGAGCAACCCAAACTTTCACTCAAATCACTCCCTTCCCTCAGTCCCAGAAGTGATTGAACAACTACCAAGTAATCCGCACTTGTAATATATTTTGATATATCAAGTGTTTGTGCAGAGACTATCAACTTGTGTGTTAGCAGTTGAAGGTGTAGTTGTGACTATCAACGGATAACTGCTGTGAAACATATCCGTTGAAGGACAATCACTTATCAACGGATGATGTATATTCATTAATGAAGAAGAAACAAGAGGAATAGAAGTTGAAACTATCAGCAACATTATGTCTGCACCGGTTATTAAGATTATGTATGTTATTAAGATTATTAATTGATGATTTCTGCACCGGTTATTAAGATTATGTCTCAGATAGGGTTCATGTATGAGAAAAACAACATTGTTGCTCTTGTGGACAGGAGCGTTGCTCATGAGGACTATCACAGGATGATGGATTTCATAAGCAACTACAAACTCAAGTATTCTATGCCCGAGTCACCAGTCATCTACTGTGAAGTTGTTGAAGAGATGTGGACCTTTGTTGTCTTTGATTCAAAAGACATGACCATTTCTTTAATCTCAAAGGTAACAATTATTGTATAAATTCTGATGAGGTCCAATCTTATTTTAAATTTCCTAAAAACAATATAAATACTCCACACACTGATATTGATGCTGTTAATATGCTTAAGTCCATGGGTTATGCTTTAGACACTGCTAGTCTAGGTAGCATTAAGAAAAAAGGACTTAGGAAAGAATGGAGTTATTTGTGTGATTCATTTATCAAGGTGTTTTCTGGTAAAATTAGTAATTTTGATGATATCACCTCTTACACTGCTTAACATGCTTTATATGCTTCTGTTTAATAAATTAGATAATTTTAGCAACTATGTCACGCTAGAAATAGGGTATAAATTGGGAGATATTCAAAAGAGGCCTATGAATGTGTATTATGCTAGACTCTTTATGATGCTTGCTAACCATGTTTCTAAGGACCTAAAAATTGAGAACCCATCAAATAAACTGTATTGTTGGGTTCAAGATAAGAGGGTGCTTGCAGACCTTATCTGGAATAACCTCAATAATGAGGTGCCTCTCAATTATCTTCCTATCTTTGAGGCACCTCAGGTAAGTCGGGTAAACACCTCCATCTATATCTCTTCCGAACCTCAAATTTACTTGCCTTCAACAGTGGCTATGGAATCTGTGACACTGACCAAACATTTTCCTACACAAGCCATAAACCAAAAATTTCTAAATCCAAGTCAAAGAAAACCACCTCCAGTGTCTCTCAAAAGACACTAGTTGTAAAATCCAGTAAAGCACCTGAGGGGAGTGTTCAAGGTGGTGAGAAAGGTGATAGAAGGGGTGAACATCAAAGAAGCCCCAAGGATAAGGAGGATGAGATTAGTGTAACCCAAACCAGCCACGCTAAAGTCTCTCAAAAGACTGTAGTAATACAAAATGATATTAGCACATCCTTAGTTGCATCCTCCCAAAAGGGTGTGACTATTGAAATAAGCTCCCAACCAGGAGCACATGCCAAAAGGGGTAGGGACACTAAAGACTCAACTCAAACCTTCATCAGGAAGAAAAAGCCTAAAACCATGGGGGAGTCACATGGTGCACACACAGTGCAAACCCAAGTTACAAACTTGGTATCTGCACATTCTAAAAGTCAGGTTGATGTGCCTCCAATAAATATGGAGTCACGGCCCCACTCTTTAACAATCGAAACACCTCAAACACACAACTCTCCAACTATCTCTCTGGATGTGGACATGATTTCTACATCAATTCCTGATTCTCCATCTCTTAAACACATGAAGGAGCTCCAGACTCACACTGGTGATCATCATCTAATTGATGATTTGTTGGATCACTTGTCAATTCTTTCACAAACTAGTGTCTTTTGAGAGACACTGGAGGTGGTTTTCTTTGACTTGGATTTAGAAATTTTTGGTTTATGGCTAGTGTAGGAAAATGTTTGGTCAGTGTTACAGATTCCATAGCCACTGTTGAATGCAAATAAATTTGAGGTTCAGAAGAGATAAAGAGGGAGGTATTTACCCGACTTACCTGAGGTGCCTCAAAGATAGGAAGATAATTGAGAGGCACCTCATTGTTGAGGTTGTTCCAGATAAGGTCTGCAAGCACCCTCTTATCTTGAACCCAACAATACAGTTTATTTGATGGGTTCTCAATTTTTAGGTCCTTAGAAACATGGTTAGCAAGCATCATAAAGAGTCTAGCATAATACACATTCATAGGCCTCTTTTGAATATCTCCCAATTTATACCCTATTTCTAGCATGACATAGTTGCTAAAATTATCTAATTTATTAAACATAAGCATATAAAGCATGTTAAGCAGTGTAAGTGGTGATATCATCAAAATTACTAATTTTACCAGAAAACACCTTGATAAATGAATCACACAAATAACTCCATTCTTTCCTAAGTCCTTTTCTCTTAATGCTACCTAGACTAGCAGTGTCTAAAGCATAACCCATGGACTTAAGCATATTAACAGCATCAATATCAGTGTGTGGAGTATTTATGTTGTTTTTAGGCAATTTAAAATAAGATTGGACCTCATCAGAATTTATACAATAATTGTTACCTTTGAGATTAAAGCAATGGTCATGTCTTTTGAATTAAAGACAGCAGAGTTCCACATCTCTTCAACAACTTCACAGTAGATGACTGGTGACTCGGGCATAGAATACTTGAGTTTGTAGTTGCTTATAAAATCCATCATCCTGTGATAGTCCTCATGAGCAACGCTCCTGTCCACAAGAGCAACAATATTGTTTTTCTCATACATGAACCCTGTCTGAGACATAATCTTAATAACCGGTGCCATTTTTTTCTAAGTTTACAGTTACAGAGAAAAAAAGGGTTTTGGGAAGAAAGAGAGTAAAATTTTCCTCGAAAAATTAGAGAAAGATAAAAATGAGATATGAAAATGAAATTAGCTTTTATACTTTCCCAATTTAAGACACACAAATGATTAAAATAAAGATAAATATCCAATAATTTATGCCAAAAATAACCGTTTAAAAATAAAGTACATTATAGAAATTCTAAAACTGTCCATCAACATATACATACACGACTGTAAGTATATTTCAACGGATGATATTTTAGAATCAACAGTTTTGATTGATATATAAATCAACGGATGTCAAATACACCATTATCCGTTGAGGGACAATATATCCAGATATATATATATATATATATATATATATATATATATTTGACTTTCAACGGATAATCCTTATCCGTTGAAAGAGTAAATTTGACATAGCCAAAATTTCACTTTTTCATGACTTGATCAAGAAAATCAAATTTATTTATGGCTGCATTTTAAATTGCATAGACATCAGTAATAGTGAATTAAGAGTAGTTTAGCATACCTAACTCACTTACCAACCTAGTAAAAGTGGATTCATCAAATGGCTTGGTAAAGATGTCTGTAATTTGCTGCTCACTTGGAACAAAATAAAGTTCCACGGTACCATTCATAACACGCTCTCTTATGAAATGATACTTGATGTCAATGTGCTTTGCCCTTGAATGTTGCACATGATTTTCAGTAATGGCAATGACACTTGTTGTCACAGAAGATTGGAATTATGTTTGCATGTAGACTGTAATCCAACAATTGATTTCTCATCCATAGAATCTGTGCACAACAGCTGCCAGCAGCAATGTATTCAGCCTCATCAGTGGAAGTAGAAAGTAAGTTTTGTTTCTTACTAAACTAGGACACTAGCTTATTTCCTAGGAATTGACATGTCCCTGTTGTATTTTTTCTGTAAATCTTGCAATCTGCATAATCTGCATCTGAATATCCAATTAGATCAAAACCAGAATCTCTAGGGTACCAAATGCCAAGGTTTGGTATATCTTTGAGATATCTGAAAATCCTCTTAATAGCTATTAAATGAGATTCCCTAGGATCAGCTTGGAATCTAGCATAAAGACATGCAACACACATAATATCTGGCCTACTAGCTGTCAAATATAAAAGTGAGCCAACCATACCTCTATAACTTGTAATGTCCATAGACTTTTCAGTTGTGTTCAATTCAATCTTAGTGGCAGCGGCTAGGGAGTTTTTGCAGATGTGCAATCCATAAAATCAAACTTCTTTAAAAGATCACAAATATATTTAGTTTGACTAATGTATATTCCATCACTAACTTGCTTTACTTGCTGTTATTCCCTAACAATACAACAAGAATTACAGAAGGGGGGTTGAATGTAATTCTGGCTACTTTTTCAAGATATTAAAACTGTTCTAACTGAATATATATAAGTGTTTGATTTGCAGAGTACAGAATGAAAAGATTATATAGATCAAAATACAAAGTAATAAAAACACAAGCTTTTAAAACTTTTTGGTGGATTTGAATGTATCCACCATATATATATATATATCAGTTTGAGAACTCTGTGTAGCTCAAAATGGCTCACAGCTACTTTACAAGTAGAACAAACAAACTACAGAGAAATTCTTGACAAATACAGCTTTTTCTATCTCTCTTTAAAATGTGTTTGCTTAGTTGAATGTTCTACTAGCTACACTTGGTTTATATATCACCAAGTTTACATGACAATAAGACAAGATAATAAAATAAAACATATCTAGTCTAACTCCATGCTGCTTCACTACTCTATTCCAGCATCTTTGAATATCTTTATAGTTGCATGGAAATGGTAATGCTTCTTTGTTCTCAAATTCCTGCTTAACAGGCTGCCACATTCCTTTTGCAAACACCCAACGCATGTGACTGTGTTGTCACTGTCAACGGATATTTGAATTTGATCATCCGTCGGGTACATATTTGTCATCCGTCGGGTAGCTTTGTTGATCATCCGTCTGGTAGCTTTGTTGATCATCCGTCATGTAGCTATTTGTCACTTAACTCCATTTCACTTATACAGAATTACAAGACATCTCATATTTACAATTAATCAACCTATTCTGCATATCCATTAGCAGTCAACATGACTCATATATTCCTACAGAGTCTACACAAAGTTGTTTGCAGAAATGTGCTACAATACTTATTTGTTACATAAGCTACTCACCCAGTGGATGTCGATTTGTCATCTGTCGGGACTATATTAAATCATCCGTCGGGACTATAATTGAACATACGTCGAGTGCTACAAAATTTACTAAGTTAAATCTACGAAGGTGTTTTGTTCAATTTATCATCAAGTTCACAACATATTCCTAACAATCTCCCCCAATTTATGTCTACTGGGATTGTAACCATAAATTAAGAGAAACTTGATGATAACAAAACACCCTAATGATACAGATTGAAAAGTAGTAGATAAAACTGATAAGTGCTGCAATATTTACTGAAAATTGAACAAAGCAAAGTATACAAAGAGTTGCTCACAATCATTATCAAGGTGCTCCTCTAGTCTGAGCAGATAAATCTATTTCCTTGATTATCTGGATTTCTTCCCAAGCCTCCTGTTGTTTTCTTCTATTTGACTCTGGAGTTGTCTGTGGAATTCAAGTTCATCAGCTTCTGAGAGATTGAGCATTTCTTACATTTCCAATAGAGTCTCATTGCTAGAGATACTCAGCTGGTCCTCCAATCTGAAGAATCTTCCAACTCCCTTTTCATCCTTGAATTCCATTAGCCAATAAGGCCTCAAATGCACTCTCTTTCCTGTGAAGGGAATATACATAGTTTTTGGAAGTGCATCACTGGCTCTATTGCTCCTTAGCTCCTCTATCTTTTTTAGGACTATCCTCCTTGCAGTCACATTAAATCTAAAGTTCTTCTTGAAGGATGAATAGACCTTTATCAGTACAAATTGGCTTTCTTGAAGAATCCCGTGAAGAGGCCCTGTGATCTCTTTCCCTCCATTGTACTTGAACACTAGTCTTTCAAGAAGATGTCTGTAAGCATCAATCCCTCTCACTTCTTCCAATTCTTCCAAGTAGAGGTTTATTTCAGAGAACTTCTTGATGTCACAGATGTATAAGAGATCTTCCTTATTGACTGTGGGTTGAGATTTGGTTAGGGTCTTGAATCTGAGAGTCACAGGCTTCACTTTATTGATTGCTCTAGTCTTTGTCTTCTTTGGCTTGTTGAAGATAGGAAAATTCAGCTTAGGAATTGGCAAACTATCCCAGTCTACTGGCTCATCCTTTGGAATTATGGGCTTACCATAAATATTCCTAGTTGGATCCACCACCTTGAATTCTTCAAATACCGTTGAGGGTTTTGATGTCTGAGTTGTAGTTGTAGACTTTTTGGGAATGTAATCCTTCATTTCCTCATCACTGAAGTCCAATTTTCTTTTAGAGGGAAGCTTGTACCCGAATCTTCTTTTCTGTTATGGTGCATCTTGTACTTTCTGATCTTGAGGTTCAACAATTACAGATGGTTGTGTAGAAATCTCTTTTGTAGTCTTCATAGCTTGAAGCTTGGCCAAGATAGCAGCTTGCTCCTTCTTTTGTTTGAGCTTTTTAGCATCTAAGGCAACTTGCTTCTTTTCTTACCCGATTTTTTCCTTCTCTTCCTTTTTAGCTTCTACAAACTGAGGGTGTCCAACCACCACACAAATTTCTTTACCATTTTTGTAAATCTTGGCAATTCTTCTTTTAAGTGCTGAATCAGATGGATCTTTGAAAAATGAAATTGACCTAGCCAACAGCTTCTTCTCATCTGGCCTAGGTGTTTTATACACAATATCCATAGGATTTTTGTCTGAAAACTTTGAGTAGTTTATTTTAGGCTTCATGATCAGATTTGCTTTTGGAGATTTGATGCAAGATGTTTGGCTTTTTTCCAGATAATTCATACTCATTTCATTCACAGAAATATTCTTGACTTGAGAATGATGAGTGAAGTTTTTGTCTGATTTATGAAATGGCCCAAACTTCTGTTGAATTTCAGCATCTATCTTTCTCCATTTCTCATCCAGTTCCTTCTCCACAGCTGCAACATCAAGCATCTTGGGAATTAACTTTGACTCAAGTTTGGCAGCTGCTATTTGGATCAGATCAATGCTGTCCAATACTGGTGGCTTTGGCAGAGTAATTTTTGGAACAATTATTAGGCTGATTTGTACATTTACCACTTTCTCCCCCTCACTAGATGGCTCTGCTTGACTGACTTGAGATAATGATTTCTCCCCCATTTTGTTATCATCAAGTAGAGTGGAGGAAGAAGATTGTGCAGCCACCAGCTGTTGCAGCAGTTGAGTTTGCTATGCTTGATGTAGATGTATAGCTATGAGAGAAACTTCCATTGCAGTCATCCTTTTATCCAAGGAATCCACTTTAGTGGCAAGATCAGAGTTCTTCCTTAGCTGTCTCTTAATATCAAGCATTGTTGCTTCTGGAAGTTTAGCATCCAATCTTTCAGAAATGTCCTTCTTCACTTGATCAATCTCAGTATTGATAGAAGTGACATCCTGATTGTATTGAAAGCCTTGGATTTGATGCATGTGTAGAGAATTAAGATGTTCCTGTAAGAGCATCATGGTGCCAACATCTGTTATAGATTGAAGAGCATTATGTGTCTCCTGGATTTAATGGATGAGAGTGGTCTTGAAATGTTGAAGATCTCATTCCTTGGAGAATGCCCAAGATGGCAGGCCAAATCTAGAGCTGGTGCCTGTTGCTCCCCCTATGTCCATGGGCTCTTCACTATCATCACCCTCATCTCCAAAATGATCTTCGGATTCACCAGTGCCATAGTCTATATCATCATCAGCTTTAGGTGGCATGGCTTTGATGGCATCCTTAGCTCTTTGTAAGGATTGAGTGGTGTGCACCAAATTTAGCATTCTTTCATCCTCCTCATTGCCCTGTTCAGCTAGAACTTGATAAGCTGAAATAGGATGAATAAATGTCTTAGCATCCAGGGAAATAGAATCTATGACATCTTGGTATTCTTGCTGAAATAGCCTTTCCCTTTCTGCATCACTGACATTCATTGACGCACTTGCAATGGTGTCCATCCTTATCACTCCTGTACCTGCATTTCTCTCAGTATCTCTGTCTTTTTGCATCAAGGGCTCCCCTTGGCTTCCCACCCTCACACCCTCACCTTCACCATCTAAGGTGGGACTCCTCTCACTCACTTTTTCCAGTCCTGAAGAAATGGACTGCATAGGTTCACTCATTTTCTCTCCTTTTGCCTGGGAGCAACCCAGCCTCTCACTCAGTTCATTCCCTTCCCTCAGTCCTAAGAGTGACTATACTACTACCAAGTCCTCTGCACTTGTGATAACTGCAGAAATTTGAAGTTGTGCAGAGACTCCCGACGGATGAGGAATATCCATCGGGGTAGTAGTTTGGCTAGCCGACGGATGACTGCTGTTAGGCACATCCGTCGGGACACAATCACTACTCGACAGATGAATGATATCCACCGAGATAGAAGAAATGAATTAGTTTGGAGTGGAGACTATTATAGACTCTGTGTAGATTGATGAAAATTTGGGAACAGATGTCTCAATAGACTCAGAAAGAATTGGCAAGTGAGCCAACAAATCATCTAATAGATGATGCTCACTTGCTTGGATTTTTGGCTTCTCAAACAGAGTTAAAGATGGATAATTTGGAAGTGATGTATTAATCATGTCTACATCCAATGAGTGTGTGGGTGAATTTGGTTTTTCAGGTGCTTCTATAACTAAAGATTTTGGCCGTGACTCCACATTTACTAGAGCCACATCAACCTGAATTTGAGATGGTGTAGTGACTGAGTCTATTGCTTTAGTTTGCACTGTGTGTGTTCCCTGTGTATCCCCAAGGGTTTTAGATCTTTTTTTTCTAGCATAAGTCTGTGGTGAACTTGTATCCCACCCTCTTGATCTGTGCTCCTGGTTGGGAGCTTGTTTTAATAGTGACATCCTTTTGGGAGGATGAAACTAGAATTGAGCTTATTTCCTTATTAACAACCACAGTTTATTGGGAAACTGTGGTGTGGTTTGGCTTAGGTACACTCATCTCACCAGCCTTATCCTTAGGGTTTCTTTGATATTCACCATGTCCCTCACCTTGCTCACTCACCTTCACACTCCCCTCTTTGAGTTTAGTAGATTTTGTAACTAGTTTCTTTTAAGAGAACCCAGAGGGGGCTTTCTTAGCTTTGGATTTTGAAATTATTGATTTGGTAGCTTGAGTAGGCATCTGTTGGGTCACTGGCACAGATGCCATAGCTATACTTGAAGGCAAAGAAATGTGTGAGTTTGGAAGAGTGGAGACATTGGTGCTTACCTCACTTACCTGAGGTCCCTCCAGATTGGAAAGTAATGGAGGGGCACCTCTTTGTGATGACTTACCCTATTGAGATCAACAATGACTCTCCTTTCTTGAACCCAATAATTCAGTTTGTTGGTTGGGTTCTCAACAGTAATATTCTCAATAAGATGGTTATCAAACATCATAAAGAATCTAGCATAATAGACACTTTTACCTCTCTTATTAAGTTCTCCTAACTTATAACCTAACTCAAACAAGACCAAGTCACTAAAATTAAAGTACTTATCAGTAACTAGCATGTTAAGCATGGAAATGTTAATAGAGTCAAAATTGCTAATTTTACCAGAAAATGCCTTAGTTACCACATCACACAGATAGCTCCATTCCTTTCTAAGACCTAACTTCCTAATTTCACTTAACTTAGAAGTAGGAAGTGCATAGCCCATAGAATTTAGCATGTTAACTATATCAGTGTCTGTGTGTGGAATAGTAGCACTGTTATCTGGAATTCTAAAGCATGCTTTAACAATGTCACTATTAATGCAAAACTGTTTACCTTTGAGAGTGAAAGTTATGGTCTTGTCAATAGAGTTGTACACGGTAGTTGTCCATATCTCCTCCACAACTTCACAATAGATTGTGGGTGATTCTAGCATAGCATAACTGAGTTTGCAGCTCTTCACAAAATCCATTATCTTGTGAAAGTCTCCCGAATGAGGAATCTCCTTATTCACAAGTGCTGCAAAGTTGTTCTTTTCATAAATATATCCTGATTGAGACATGATTTTGACTACTGGCGCCATTGTTAGAGAATGAGAAATTTGCAGAGAGAATATTTGCTTTGGAGAAGAAAGGAAGTTAGAGCCATTGATTTGAGAATAATAAAGGAGTAGAATAAAAATGAATTCTGCTTTTATACTATCTCATAAATAAACTGTCAAAAATATTAAAGTGAAGTAAAGTAACCAATCAAAATAGCCCAAAATAGTCATTTTTAAAAAATTAATAAACTGTAAAAATTCTGTCACTTATCCGTCGTGTTATGCTTACAAACTGTAAGTATACTCGATGGATCATGTTCAGAGTTTTAACGGTTGTGATTGAGACAATTCGACGGATGATGATAAATCAATTATCCGTCAGGTTATAAAATAATCCAGAAAAGTAATTGATTTTTATTAACAAATAACATTCCGATGGATGATCAAACTCGATGGATAATAAGCATCCGTCGGGATGTAAATTTGACTTGGCCAAAATCTCATCCAAAACAGAAAAATCAATTAAGTTTCTGGCTGCATAATAACTTGCAAAATATCTGAAATAATTCAAGAATAAGTAAGCATACCTAACTCACTTACCAACCTTGAAAAGGTGGATTCATCAAGTGGCTTGGTAAAGATATCTGCAAGCTGCTTTTCACTTAGAACAAAATGAAGTTCCACAGTACCATTCATCACATGTTCCCTAATGAAGTGGTACTTGATGTCTATGTGTTTTGTTCTTGAATGCTGTACTGGATTTTCAGTGATGGCAATTGCACTTGTGTTATCACAGAAAATGGGAATTCTATCCATTTGTAGACCATAGTCCAACAATTGGTTTTTCATCCACAAAATCTGTGGACAGCAACTACCAGCAACAATATATTCAACGTCAGCTGTAGAGGTAGAAACTGAAATTTGCTTTGTACTAAACCAGGACACAAGCTTGTTCCCTAGAAATTGACAGGTTCTTGTTGTACTTTTTCTGTATATTTTACAACCTGCATAATCTACATCTGAATAACTAGTTAGATCAAAACCAGAATCTCTAGGGTACCAAATGCCAAGTTTTGGTGTTCCCTTGAGATATCTAAAAATTCTCTTACTAGATACAAAGTGAGATTCTCTAGGATCAGCCTGAAATATAGCACAAAGACAAGTAACAAATATTATATCTGGCCTACTAGCTGTTAAGTACAGAAGTGAGCCAACCATGCCCCTGTAGCTTGAAATATCTACAGACTTTTCAGTAGTGTTTAATTCAAGCTTAGTTGCAGTGGCCATGGGAGTTTTTGCAGATGTGCAATCATTAGATCAAACTTCTTTAAAAGATCATGAATATATTTAGTTTGACTAATAAATATTCCATCACTAACTTGCTTAACTTGTAAACCAAGAAAGTAAGTTAGTTCTCTCATCATGCTCATTTCATACTTACTTTGTATCAATTTGGCAAACTTTTTACAAATTTTTTATATATAGCCAAATATAATATCATCTACATAGATTTGAACAAGTATACTAGAGCCATTAACATTTCTAAAGAATAAAGTTTTATCAACAGTACTTCTTGTGAAGTAATTTTCCAAAAGAAACTTTGATAAAGTGTCATACCAGGCTCTAGGTGCTTGCTTCAGTCAATAAAGTACCTTCAAAAGATAGTAGACATATTCTGGAAAATTTGGATCTTCAAAACCAGGAGGTTGACTAACATAGACTTCCTCCTCCAAATCTCCATTCAAAAAAGCACTTTTGACATCCATTTGATAGACCTTGAAATTAGCATGAGCTGCATAGGCTAAGAAAATTCTGATGGCTTCAAGTCTTGCAATAGGAGCAAAGGTTTCATCAAAATCTATTGCTTCTTGTTGACAGTAGCCCTTAGCAACCAATCTAGCTTTGTTCCTGATCACTATGCCATTTTCATCCATCTTGTTCCTTAGATAGGAAGCTGCTATATAGACATTCTTCTTGAGTTGCTCTCCTTGTTTGAACTCTAGAAGATGCATCACCAATGATGAGCTCAAAAGGGTGATGTTTAGTTCATTTTCTTTGTTGAGGTAGATTAGCTCTAGATGAAGAGGCCTCATTATTGTCTTGACGTGAGACTGAGTTTTGATTATGAGAAACTCCCCCTGAGTTTGTGAATCTTTGATTTGAGAAAGGGGAACTTTCTGTAGGTGATCTATTTTGACTTTCAGCTTCTCTTAATGTTCTGACGGATGATGCACTTTGTGTCCCGACGGATGAAGCTGATTATCTCCCGACGGATAAGGCAGATTCTCTCCCGACGGATGAAGCATTTTGCAACTCGACAGATGTTGAATTGTGTACTTCATTAGTTGTAGACTTTTCTGCATTATCCTTGTACGCTGTTTCTTGATCACTTTCATCATCACTATCATCACTAACTGTTATTCCCTAACAATACAACAAGAATTATAGAAGGAGGGGTTGAATGTAATTCTGACTCCTTTTTCGATTTATAAAAAATGTTTTTAACTCAAATTATATCTAACTATTTGATTTGCAAAGTGTGGAATAAAAAGTTAAGTAAATCAAACACAAAGTAATAAAAACTCAGGTCTTTAAAACTTTATGGTGGATTTGAATGTATCCACCAGATATATATATATATATATATATATATATATATCGAGTGAGAACCCTGTGAAGCTTGAATAGCTCACACCTGCTTACAAATATGAACAACTAAACTTACAGAGAAATGCTACGGGATTCAGCTTACAAATGTTTCTCTGAGAATGTATTTGCTTAGTCTAGTTCGTTGTTCTACTAGCTACACTTGGCTTATATATCACCAAGTTAACATAGTAATAAGACAAGATAATAAAACAAAACCTATCAAGTCTAACTCCATGCTGCTTCACTACTCTATTCCAGCATCTTTGAATATCTTCATAATAGCATGGAAATGGTAATGCTTCTTTGTTCTCAAAAACCCTGTTCAACAGGCTGCCACATTCCTTTTGCAAAAACTCGACACATGTGACTGTGTTGTCACTGTCAACAGATATTTGAATTGATCATCCGTCGGGTACATGCTTGTTATTCATCGGGTAGCCTTGTTGATCATCCGTCGGGTAGCTTTGTTGATCATCCGTCGGGTAGCCATTTATCACTTGACTCCATTTCATTTGTGCAAAATTACAAAACGTCTTATATTTACATTTAATCAACCTATTCTGCATATCTACTAGCAGTCTACATGATTTATAAGCTACTACAGAATCTATACAAAGTTTTTTGCAGAAATGTGCTACAATACTTATTGTTACATAAGCTACTCACCCGATGTATATCAATTAGTCATCCGTCAGGACTATATTGAATCCATCGGGACTATAATTGATCATCCGTTGGGAGCTACAAAATTCAGTAAGTTAAATCTACTAAGGTGTTTTGTTTAGCTTATCATCAAGTACACAACATATTCCTAACAGTCTCCCTCAATTTATGTCTACTGGAATTGTAGCCATAAATTAAAAGAAACTTGATGATAACAAAATATCCTAAAGATACAGTTTGAAAAATAGTAGATAAAACTAATAAGTGCTACAAATTTTACTGAAAATTGAACAAAGCAAAGTGTACAAAGAGTTCTCACAATCAATTTTTAAGGTGCTCCTCTAGTCTGAGCAGATAAGTCTATCTCCTTGAATGTATGGATTTCTTCCCAAGTCTTCTATTTTTTTCCTCTATTTGATTCTGGAGTTGTCTGTGGAATTCAAGTTCATCAGCTTCTGAGAGATTTAACATTTCTTGCATTTCCAAAAGAGTCTCATTGCTAGAGATACTCAACTGGTCCTCTAATTTGAAAAATCTTCTAACTCCTTTGTTGTCCATGAATTTCATCAGCCAATAAGGCCTCAGATGCACTCTCTTTCCTGTGAAGGGAATTTATAGAGTTTTTGGAAGTGCATCTTTGGCTCTATCACTCCTCAGCTCCTCAATCTTCTTAAGAACTATTCTCCTTGCAGTCATATTATATCCAAAGTTCTTTTTGAAGGATGAGTAAACTTTAATCAGAACATATTGGCTTTCTTGCAGAATCCTATGAAGAGGCCATGTTATCTCTTTCCCTCCCTTGTATTTAAATACTAGTCTTTCAGGATGGTGTCTGTAAGCATCAATTCCTCTTACTTCTTCCAGTTAATCCAAGTAGAGATTTAAGTCTGAAAACTCTTTAATATCACAAATGTACATGAGATCTCTCTTGTTGACTATGGGTTGGGATTTGGTTAAGATCTTGGATTTGAGAAACACTGGTTTCACTTTCTTGATTGCTCTTGACTTTGTCTTCTTTGCCTTGAAGATAGGAAAGTTCAGCTCAGGAATTGGCAAACTATCTCAGTCTACTGGTTCATCCTTAGGAATTATGGGCTCACCATGAATATTCCTTGTTGGATCCACCACTTTGAATTCTTCAAGTACCACAGAGGGTTTTGATGTTTGAGTTATAGTTGTAGGCTTCCTGGGAATAAAGTCTTCATTTTCCTTGTCACTGAAGTCCAATTTTCTATTGATTCTTTGCTTGTATCTTGGTTTCTTTGTCTGTTGAGGTTTATCTTGCACCTTTAGATCTTGAGATTCAGCAATTTCAGATGGTTGTGCAGAAGTTTCCGTTGTGATTTTTTCAGCTTGAAGCTTAGCCTATATAGCAGCTTGCTCCTTGTTTTGTCTGTGCTTCTTAGCATCCAAGGCAGCTTGCTTCTTTTCTAGCCTGATTCTTTCTTTCTTTTCCTTCTTAGCTTCCACAAACAATGGGTGTCCAACCACCACACAGATCTCCTTACCATTTCAGTAAATTTTAGTTATTCTCTTTTTAAGTGCTGAATCTGCTGGATCCTTGTAAAATGTAATTGACCTTGCCAACAGCTTCTTCTCATCTGGCCTAGGTGTCTCATACATAGTATCCATAGGATTCTTGTCTAAGAACTTTGGATAGTTTCTTTTAGGCTTCATAATTAAATCTGCTTTTGGATATTTGATGCATGAAGTTTGATCCTTTTTCAGATAGTTCATACTTATATCATTCACAGAGATTTTCATGACTTGAGAGTGAGGACCAAAAGGCTTTATCCGGTTTCTGAATTGGCCCAAACTTTTGTTGAATCTCTGCATCTATCTTTCTCCACTTTTCTTTAAATTCCTTCTCAGCTGCTGCTATATCAATCTTTAGCAGTTTGTCATCCATGTTCAGTTTTGTTGCTGCCAAATTTATGATATCAATGCTGTCCAGGGCTGGTGGCTTTGTGAAAGCAATTGTTGGAACAATCACTTTGCTGACTTGTATGTTTAGCTGTGGCTCCCCCTCATGTGCACCTTTCTCCCCCTCAATTGAGCTTTTCTCCCCCTTTTTGTTAGCATCAAGTTGTTGAGTGGAAGGGAGTTGAGCAGCCACCAGCTATTGGAGTAGAGCAGTATGAGTTTCTTGAATGGTAAGTATCTTGGCCATTGACTTCTCTACATCAGATAATCTTGAGTCCATGGCTTCAACTTTTCTATTGAGATCAGTGTCCTTCCTTATCTTATGAGCTATTTCAGTCATGGTAGTTCCATGTATTCTAGCATCCAACCTTGCTATCAAATCCTATTTTACTTCAGAAATTTCTTGTTTGATTTCATCTACACTCTGACTGTGATGAAGAGTTTTGATTTTGTGTAGTTGAAGTGCTTCAAGGTGAGCTGTAATAGCTTCTTTGTGCTAGCATTATGAGATGATTGAATTACCGCTTGGGTGTCGTGGATCAGCTTGAATAGTGTTGATTGGAGATGGGAGTAGGAACACTCTTTTGTTAGCATCCAGGCTGGAGTGTCTACATCTCCCCCTATGCTCATGCTGTCTTCCTCATCATCCCCACCAGCTTCTCCAAATGAATCTTCGGCCAATTCAAAATCACTACCAGTGTTGGAAGGCATAGCAGTGATTGCATCTTTTGCTCTTTGTAGAGATTGTGTAGTGTGTACCATTTGTAGCATCCTTTCAGCCTCCTCATTGCCCTGTACAGCTAGAGTTTGGTAAGCTATAACAGGGTGAGTAAATGTCTCAGCATCTAGGAAATAGAGTCTATAGCAGCTTGATAGTCTTGCTGAAATAGTCTTTTCCTTTCTGCTTCATTGACACTCATTGACTCACTTGCAATGATTTCCATCCTTATCACTCCTGTACCTGCTTTTCTCTCATGATCTCTCTGTTTTTGCATCAAGGGCTCTGTCACACCCCAACTTTAACAATAGATATTATACAAATTATTATAATAGTTAACAAAAGGAAATAAATACATCCGAAACCAAGATCTTACAGTTTAGGGTTTGGAACAGCCCAATACTAATAACTACTACAACCTGATCTTTTAATATCGGGTCCTCACACAAAACGATCACTAATCAACCTGAGCTTGAACATACGAATCAGCATCACAAGTGTTACGCGCTGTCTGCTTGAATCTAACCATATCTGCTAGCTGTAATATCAGGGTGAAAGCAAGTAGTGAGCCAAATGCTCAACAAGCGCTATAATATACATAAACAAGAATAAAAGAATAACAATGGAAATGAAATATTCAACAATATAGTATCAAGAGATAAACTTTCAGGGTGATGGCATCTTTTCTTGTAATAAAACAATTCAAAACCATTTCTTTATCAAAAACCATTTTATGACGCTACATATTACAGCCGGTGATCAACCGCGAAGTAATCCCGAACCTCGTTGGGTTCTAGAGCATTAATGGGATCCCTAGGCAACCTTTAAGCCTACAAATTAAGAGCGGAAAGGACTTGCGTCTCAGTACAGATCCACTTATTTAAAGAAGATATTTGTCCCCCTTTGGGACTGAAAATCCAAATTTTAACTTTTTATTTTAAAAACTGATGCCAAGTGACGGTTAATCTATTAAACAATGAACATCTTTATCAAGGGTTCTAAATCAACTTTAAAGCCATGATCAACTAGACTATACCTTATCAAATGACATCGCAAGGTTTCTATTCACAAGGAATTTGACAATGAGGTTTAACAGAGTTGATGGATAGTATAAAGTAACTAATTCAAACTAGATTCAAGGTAAGGGTTCCAGATAAGACATAGGTATTAAAATATAAAGAAGGTGAGTATCATTTTAAAGTATAACAGGGTATCATGTATTAGGGGTAAGGATAGGGTTATTAAGCAATCATGAACAACTTAAAGGAATAATTGACTTTTAGGTATCAAGATAAGGTTACTGGGTATAACTTGCATAGTGTTCAACATCACAATTACTTTGGTACACTAGCATGGTATGACTTTTGATTTACTTGCATAGAAATATTCAAGTAAAGTTGAACTACTTACAATAAATACTTGAGGGTTCATGGCACTTGCGTATAATACGAAAGATAGATTTGAAACCACTTGGATCATATATATCAAGGTGAATTAGAACACTCGCATCATATATAAGAACTGGGTTATCACACACTTGCAGTGTAAACAAAAAGGTAGGTTGAAACACTTGCCTTAAGAAAGGCTTGACTTGACTGGCAGGTGGGAGCAACTTGAGCTTCACTCGAATTTAATAGTAAGTTTACCCTCGTCTCGAGAGCCTACACAAAAACTAATAATAACCTCATTATAATATATACTCACTAACTCAACCTACTTATAAACTGAAATTACGCACATTGGCACTTAGGCCTATATACATATACATGCTTACAATTACCTTATAAGCATAATAGTTCACATAGCCACATATGCTCACATAACACATTTAGGTACATAATAATATATCAACATACTATATTGCATCGCTAAGTTTGGATGATCTTACTCCACTTACTCAAGTCACTTAGTTATGCTAAACTAGCCAAAACTCTTAATATCGACCTCATAACTTGAAGTGCCTTTTCTAAACCATCAAGTTCTTATGGACCCTGACTTAGGCCTTACACTCTAGTGACCTTATACTATCTTACAACTATGATGGTCAACCTAGGCCTCACTCATAAGTGCTCTAAAACTAAATGTTAAGTGATTGTGCTCATTATAGTAATTTCAGGATGACACCAAAGGGTTTTTGAGTACAATTGACACCCCTACACTTCAATTTTACCTCCCAAACTTTTGCACTAGACTCTTCTGATCATAAGGCAACTCCCAAACTTGGTGTGGCTCAAGGGCCTAGCGTGGGCCTACCCATGACATGGTCAAAACTCCCCATTTCTAATTTGCAACAAAACTGTCCCCTGCTGAACATATTTAGTGTTTTCACTCGTGCACCTAACCAAACAACCTACAAACCTCTAATAAACACCTGAAATCTAAGGTATATTCCTATGGCTAGCTTCTGGTGTCTTGGGCCTCAAAGTGCATTACAATGACATGGTCAAATCTCACTCTTAACCTAATGGAACCAAACTGAAATTCTGCAGAATCTAACGTACCCCTTTTCACCATAATTCTCACTTGACAAACCAAACCAAACATCAATAAAAACCCAAACCAAACCTCAACCAAGGAAACCTAATGAACTAACACTCCCACACACAATGTTGACTTAGTGGAGATCATCCTTACCTAAGGTGCAATATAGCAAAACAAGAGTTAACACAATACACTAATTACAAGTCATCTCAAATTCGAAAGTAACGCTTAAATCCTCCAAATATATACGAATCAAAAACATATAACAAGGAGCAAAAATCATTTGTAATATCTTAACTCAACTGAAATTAGAGATTATTAATAAAAATCAATCCAAATGATCAATAACTTTCGAAAATCATGAGTTGGATCTATGCATGCATGCTTTCGAATTTACAAGCCAAAAACAATATGGTTTCCAAAATAATTTTATAATAAAATCAACATGCTAGCCTAGCATTAACCATAACTATGTGATCACTTAGCATGCAAAGAGTTTTATCAAGTTTTTATTTCCAAAACCAAGCTATCATCACATAAACATTCAAAAATCAACAAAGCAACAAGGAAACACCATTACGAACCATTCATTCGGCTCCCTTATGGTCATGGCTGAATGAAATGGAAGGGAAATGACCATATAAGCAAGAGCTTCACTCTCATAATTTTAATTAGCAGTATTAATTTTATAACTATAAATAGCCTATTAATTAATTAATTAATTAATTAATCATTGAAAATCTGCAAAAATCAGAAAATTCTCTACAGCCGGGTCGGGTAAAACAAATTCGGGTCGAGGATTCAATCGTTGATTTTGATCTGATTTCTGTACCAAATCAAGCAGTTCGAGTATCCAAATCGAAGGTTTTCATCTGTTCTTTCCATTTCAAGCATCAATTTAATGTTTTAATTCATAGTTTTTGATTTTTGATTTCTAGGGTTTATGTTCGAATTAGGGCTTTTTGATTCCAGGGTTATTATGATGTTTTGATGATTGATATAGCCACCTGATGTTATTTGCAATCGATTCATGGTGTTTAATTGAATAAACGATACCTGGATAGCAAAGTTCTTAATTATTTATTATTTATTTATTTTTTATTAATTATTTAAAAATGGTTAATTATTTTGATGATTAATCAAATAATTTTCAATAATTCATAATAAATTTATTTTAATTCCAAAAATTATAGAAAAATCATTTTTAGTTCTGATTTTTCTTAAGTAATTATTTAAAAATTATTTTAGGGTTTAAAGATTTATAATAATTATTTATATTGAATAATAAATTGAATTATCTGTGTTTAATTGATATTAAATAGACCATTAGTCTGATTCAAGCGAAACGAAAGCCCTTTGACTCAGAAAAATGAAATAATTTCATTTAAAATAATATTAAAACCTAATTTCTTCTAGAAATTAGGTGAACTTGTTATTTATTTAATTATAAGCCGAATTGCGTGCCAAGACGAGTCCGATAAATTCCGAAAAATAGGAAACAAGTCAGATAATGATCAGTTAAGCGATCAGCGAGTCGATTTTGATTCTAAAAATTATTTTAACTATAAAAAAATGATTATGTGACGTATGTGCTTATATGTATTATGTGGTTAATCGAGTCTTACTTGCTAATATATAATATACGAGTCAATCATAAGCGCCTGGGTAGATACTAGGAATGATGTGAAGTCGGTTCAAGATGCAATTGAAGTACGAAATGACTAAACTAGTCTATTTCTCTAACTAAAGCTAAGCCAGCAAGGCAGGTTGAGCCAGTAATAGACGAAGGTGATTTAATTGAAGTGAGTCACGCAGAAGGCAATTTTTTCTCCTATTCTAATTTCAGAATATTATAATTCTTCAGATTCTTATCACCCTTGCACTCTTTTGATTCTTGTTCATATTTATTTCGATTCCTGATTTCTCCTTTTCTTTGAATTCCTTATTCATATTCCAATTGTTACTCACATATATTGATATATTATGGTGATTAGAATATATCAAAGCGTACCGATTGTTCCGGTTGCTACTCCATGGACTGAATACTGATATTTTTGGGGATTAAGTTTACTTAATCCTAAGGTCCGGGACATAACCGGATCCTTGAGATGGGCCGTAGTGTTTGGGTGCCCGACCGGATCTATATAGTGGGATATAGATCTGTACTATATCCTGGTTGATCAACAGGGTATAGATGCGAACTTATGTCCAATTTAGTTCGTTTATACTCGCTAGCACTGGCCTTCTTTCTATTCTCGCGGGGTAATATCTTTGCAGATATACCCAGGTTACCGATGCATTTAAACTACTTTAATACTGTTTATATTTTACGGACTTGTTGAGCAATTTTTGGCTCACCTCTTTTTTTTGTTATTCATCTTATTATTTTCAGTTAAGAAGGAATATGAAACCCATCAGGACTCGAGTGGTAAAGAAGTGGGTCAAGCCTCGGGATCCTCTCATACCCAAGATGTTAATCCCAATCCAGGAAGAAAGCTTTGAGTTGCCCGAACAGGTGGAGTGTAGATAGTTAGTGTGTGTGTTTGAATAAAAGATGAATTTAGTTTAAAACTGGTTAGACAATGGTTTATAATAATGAGAGTTGTAAGGTTTTGAACCTGGTTTGTAATAAAGTAGTTAGTGGTTCTTGTTTTCATACTTCAACCTAAAAAGATCCTGGTTAGCGTTAAAGGGGTTTAGATACATTTCTTTATTATTTGTTATTCAGATTGTACAGGTTTGGTGATTAGCTAGTAACCCCCAGACTTATACCCCGGGTCTGGAGGGCGTTACAACAACCTTCTAGTAAGCTTGTGCCATTTTTGCATGCAAGGATATATAACTAATTTGGCTAATAATGTGGGAGTTAGTGGGGTTGGATTTTCTAAGTTTGCCCTTAACTTGTATTGGTATCAAAATGCATGCATGGGCAACTATATAAATTGCAAATTAAAATTCAACTTATGTAAAACAATTTCTATAAATATAAATGCACTTCCATAAATCACAAAATATA
The DNA here is from genome assembly GCF_009905375.1 of Apium graveolens. Lineage (NCBI taxonomy): Eukaryota > Viridiplantae > Streptophyta > Magnoliopsida > Apiales > Apiaceae > Apium > Apium graveolens. The sequence goes on along the minus strand of NC_133652.1, from coordinate 133,776,248 downwards.
TATATATCATAAAATAGCTTAAAATTTTAGAAATTTAATAATATAAGATTTGAAAATTTGTTGTTAAAAGATTTTTAAAATTGTTTTTTCATATAAAATGAAGTACTTTTGATTATCATTTAAAAATACTAAATAATAAGATTCTCCTTTCAAAAATTATATATATATACTAATACATTAAACACTTAATTTATAGGTACTCAACACAATAATCACCCACATTTATAATTCCACACAATTTAAATCTCAATTATAAACACACAATTATATATATTTAGAAATATCGGTTGTAACATCCTCTCCCTCTTAAAGGATTCTATCCTCAGAATCTAGGAGAATAAGTGAGGATACCGGCTACACATATCCGACTCTAGTTCCCACGTTGACTTTTCAACCTTGGGATTTCTCCAAAGTACTCATACCAACTTGACCAACTTATTTCTAAGACTCTTCTCTTGTCAGTCGAGTTTTTTGACAGGTTGCTCCACAAATGACTGGTCTGCTTGAATCTCTATAGGTTCATACTCTATCACATGGTTGGCATCAGGATTATACTTCTTAAGTAATGACACATGAAACACATTATGCACATGCTGATACTGAGGCAGCAAAGCTAATTCATAGGCCACCTTTCCCACTTGACTCAAAACTTCAAAAGGACCAATATATCTAAGTGTTAACTTCCCTTTCTTGCCAAACCTAGACAATCCTTTCCTCGGTGATACTTTCAACAATACAGCTTCACCTACTTGGAATATGATATCCTTCGGTGCCCGGTCTGCATACTTTCTTTGCCTATCTTGAGCAGCAAGTAATCTCTTCTGAATCAATTTGACTGTCTCATGCATTTGTTGCACCAATTCCGGGCCTAGAATCTTTCTTTCTCCCACTTCATCCCAGTTGGGTGGTGATCTGCACTTCTGTCCGTATAAAGCTTCGTATGGTGGCATGCCAATACTAGTGTGATAGCTGTTGTTATAGGAGAATTCTACCAATGGCAAGTGGTCTTCCCAACTTCCTGCAAAATCAATCGCACAGCTACGCAACATGTCTTTAATTATTTCAATTGTCCTCTCGCTTTGACCATCAGTCTGCGGATGATACGCCGTACTCATGTTTAACTTTATGCCAAGACTTTCTTGAAATTGCTTCCAGAATCTCGAGTTAAATCGTGGATCTCTGTCCGAAACTATCGATACAGGTACGTCATATCGTAATACGATTTCACGCACATACAGATGGACCAATCTGTCCAATAAAGATCTCTCATTAATCGAAAAAAATGTGCCGACTTCGTAAGGCGATCAACTATAACCCATATAGCGTCATGTCCGGATTTCGTTCGTGGTAATCCTACTATAAAGTCCATGGAAATGTTTTCCCATTTCTATTCTGGAATCTTTAAGGGATGAATTAATCTACTTGGTCTTTGATGTTCTGCCTTCACTTTCTGAAAAGTATAGCACTTTGCAACCCATTCTTCTACTTCTCGCTTCATATTTGGCCACCAAAAGTTCTGTTTCAAATTCTGGTACATCTTGGTGCTTCCCAGGTGGATTGCAAATCTAGAGTTGTGAGCTTCTTGTAGTATCTCATTCTTCAATTCAGTCACATGGGGAATCCAAATTCTTGAAGAAAACCTTAGTATACCTTGTTCATCCCTTTGAGTACAAATCTCTTCTCCAGTCAGTTGATTATTCTCCTGCTTCATCACTTCTTCCTGACATTTCTTTATCTTTTCCATTAATATTGGCTGAAAAGTCATAGTATGAAAAATCTCTTCAACTTTTCCGCATCCACAAAGTTCTAATTCAAATATCCTAATTTCTTCAGATAATTCCTTTGGTATTGCTACCATATTCAACATCTCCTTCCTACTCAAAGCATCAGCTACCACGTTCGCCTTTCTCGGATGATAATTTATCGAGTAATCATAGTCCTTAATCAATTCCAACCATCTCCTTTGCCTCATATTAAGCTCCTTCTGAGTGAAAATATACTTTAAACTCTTATGATCCGTGTAGATCTCACACCTTTCTCCGTATAGGTAATGTCTCCAAATCTTAAGTACAAATACTATAGCTGCTAATTCTAAGTCATGTGTAGGATACTTCAATTCATGTGGTTTTAGCTGTCTCGACGCATACGCAATCACCTTGTTGTGTTGCATTAGCACACACCCCAGACCCTTGTGTGAAGCATAATTGAAAATCACAAAGTCTCCTTGATTGTCTGGTAATACTAGCACCAGAGCTATAACCAACCTCTGCTTCAATTCTTGAAAACTATCTTCACATTCTGCATTCCATTCAAATTTCTGATTCTTCCTAGTCAACTTAGTCAATGGCGTGGTGATTTTCGAGAAATCTTTAACAAATCTTCTATAATATTCTGCCAATCCTAGAAAACTTCACACTTCCGTAGGTGTCTTTGGTCTCTCCCAACTCATGACTGCCTCAATCTTTGCCGGATCCACTTTGACTCCTTCACTTCCAATAACATGTCCCAAAAATTGAACTTCTTTTAACCAGAACTCACATTTAGAAAAATTGGCATACAACTTCTCTTGTCAGAGTATCTCCAATGCTATTTATAGATGCTGCATGTGTTCTTCTTCTGACTTTGAGTATATAAGAATATCATCAATGAATAGCACTACAAACTTGTCCAAATACTTTTTATATACCCGGTTCATCAAATCCATAAATGTTGCATGACATTAGTCAACCCAAAAGGCATTACTAAGAATTCATAATGTCCGTATCTTGTCCTGAATGCTGTCTTCAGGATGTCGTCTTCTTTGATCTTCAGTTGATGGTATCCTGATCTCAAATCAATCTTGGAGAAGCACTTAGCTCCTTTCAGCTGATCAAATAAATCATCTATTCTTGGTAGCGGGTAACGGTTCTTAATCGTCATCTTGTTCAACTCCCGATAGTCTATACATAACCTCATGCTTCCATCCTTCTTCTTTACAAATAGAACATATGCTCCCCATGGCGACGTACTTGGCCGTATCACTCCTTTGTCCAACAATTCTTGTAGCTGGCTCACCAACTCTTTCATTTCTGCTGGTGCCATTGTATAAGATGCCTTTGAAACTGGTTCGGTGCCTGGAGCAAGGTTGATCTCAAACTCGATTTATCGATCGGGCGGTAAACTTGGTAGTTCATCTGGAAACACATCTAGAATTTCGTTGACGATTGTAAGAAATAGTCGCTCTTGCTTCTGACCTTTAAATACCACTTTCTCTCCGTTCTCCATCCTTAGATACACTTTCTTAGATTTACAATTTATCTGAGCGTTATTCTCTCCTAACCAATCCATGCCTAAGATTATGTCAAACTTCCCTAACTTGAAAAGTATTAATTCTGCTGAAAATTTATGCCCCGAAATATCAATCTCGCACTTAGGACAAAATTGACTTACATGAATCTTCTCTTGGTGCGCAATTACCACATCTATTACCTCGTTCAGGGTCATTTTATCACATTTAAGTTTATCAACGAAAGTTTCTGATATAAAAGATCTAGTAGCTCCAGAATCAATCAATACCTTAGCTTCAACATTATTCATTAAAAGTTTACCTGCTATCTCCTCAGAATTCTGAACAACATCCTTCATCTTTAGATCAAATGTCCTTGTTACTGCTTGTGGAGTTGTTATAGACGGTGGAGGTAATGCCGATACCTCAGCTTGCATGTGTGCACTAGTACTTTCCACGTTCATCAAAGCCTTGACTGGTCCAGTTGATTTGCATTCCCTAGCTATGTGTCCATCCTTTCCACACTTATAGCATATAACTCTCGGCTTCGGTATCGTACACTCATTAGCCAAGTGCCCCTTCTGGTTGCATCTGTAGCATGTCATGTTCAGCTTATTACACACTCCTAGATGTCTTTTTCCACAATGCTTGCACTCTGGTCTTTGAAATCTATTTTCTCCAACTTGTCCTTGGCTTGACTGGTTGTTCCCCTTAAGATCTTGTCTCTTATTCAAATTTCCCTTCTTTTGAAAATTTCCTCCTTTGTGGAATCCAATCCTTTTCATACTCCTGTCTTGTGAGCTTCCGGTTTCAGACTTCTCTCCATAAAATGGAACCTTTCTCTTCTTGTTATCCTTTTCTTTCCTGGACTGAATCCCATTACTCTCAATCAGAGCAGCTTTCTGTACCACTCCAACATAAGTATCAAGCTTAAACATAGCCACTCTATCTCTGATCCAAGGCTCTAATCCTTGTTGGAATCTTTTTGCTTTCTCTTCCTCATTGTTGGTATACTATGTCACAAACCTTGACAGCTCCGTAAACTTCCTCTCGTACTCTAATACAAACATACTTCCTTTTTTCAATTCAAGAAATTTAAGCTCCATCTGATTCTGCATGTACTTAGGGTAATACTTTTCCTGGAATAACCTCTTAAACCTTTCCCAAGAAACCCGCTGATTTGCCTCCATAGCTTTCATTGAATCCCACCAATAATTGACTTCCCCTTTCAGAAAGTAAGTAGCATATGGCATCTTCTGATCTTCTCCTAACTGAACCAATTCAAAAGCTCTTTCCATTTCCCTAATTCATGTATTAGCTATTACCGGATCAGTGGTATCATGAAATGTAGGTGGATTCACATTCTGAAAAGCTTTGAAAGTGACAATTTGTTGAGGTGGTACTGGTGGATCAGGTGGTTGGTGTGGTTCACGGTTATCTTGGTTTTCAAATTATTGTTGAAGAGTTCTTTGTTGTTGAGCTATAACATTTGTTTATTGTTGTAAGGTTTCCAGTAATCGAAGAATATTAGGATCTGTGGAAGAAGTTATTGTTGGGTTCTTCTTTTTAGGTGGCATGATCCTGAAATAGAAGCTATATCAAAACAGGTATGAACAATACGGAAAATTTCAAGGTTAAGGTGTCACAAGTCATTATATTCATTCAATCGGGTTTCAAATTAAACAATAAGGGTGGTGCATATAAAGGCATAAGAACAATTGAAAACAACTAGAACGATGGTGCATAATTATTGAAATAAAGGTCAAGGTACATCAAGATCGGAGTAGAGGCTGAATCTAGGGATAACATGCTTAATTAAAGGAAAACAACAGGGAATTCTACAAAGTCCAGCAATACAACGGCATGAGAAGTAAATGGAAAGAACTAAGGCTCTACTCCATCAGAACGGGGTCCGATAGTGTTCTCCTCATGAAGCATCTTTATAATACTCTGGAGCTCGTCCACAATCATCTGGATAGTATACTGGCTGGTACGGTGTCGGTGCGATGGCATCTCATCAAGCTTAGTGTTAACGTACTGAACCAAGGTCTCAAGTCTCGTAGTCATCTGCTCCTTAGGCTTTCCTCCATAATTTCGGCTGTCCGGAGACACGTTCTTCAATCGCTCTAACAGTCGATCGTACTTGCCCTGAAGCCTGTCGAACTCACGCCTCAACTCAGCATACACGGAGAAAACAATTATATCAGACAGTTCAGAGGATGACGAGGAATGCGCCCTTTGCTGCCAAACAATGTATATATATAAGAGAATTATTAGCGGATGACTTGAATAACCTATACCTACACTCTCGTATAATATTATAAACCTATATACATATATAACCTATTTGGGCTGTCCAGGGACTCTAAACCGTAGCTCTGATACCAAAACCTGTCACACCCCAACTTTAACAATAGATATTATACAAACTATTACAATAGTTAACAAAAGGGAATAAATACATCTGAAACCAAGATCTTACAGTGTAGGGTTTGGAACAACCCAATACTAATAACTACTACAACCTGATTTTTTTAAATCGGGTCCTCACACAAAACGATCACTAATCTACCTGAGCTCGAACATACTAATCGGCATCACAAGTCTTACGCGCTGTCTACTTGAATCTAACCATATCTGCTAGCTGTAATATCAGGGTGAAAGCAAGTAGTGAGACAAATGCTCAACAAGCACTATAATATACATAAACAAGAATAGAAGAATAACAATGGAAATGAAAGATTCAACAATATAGTATCAAGAGATAAACTTTTAGGATGATGACATCTTTTCTTGTAATAAAACAATTCAAAACCATTTATTTTATCAAAAACCATTTTATGACGCTACGGATTACAGCCGGTGATCAGCCGCGAAGTAATCCCGAACCTCGTTGGGTTCTAGAACATTAATGGGATCCCTAGGCAACCTTTAAGCCTACAAATTAAGAGCAGAAAGGACTTGCGTCTCAGTCCAGATCCACTTATTTAAAGAAAATATTTGTCCCCCTTTGGGACTGAAAATCCAAATTTTAACTTTTTATTTTAAAAACTGATGCCAAGTGGCGGTTAATAATCTATTAAACAATGAACATCTTTATCAAGGGTTCTAGATCAACTTTAAAGCCATGATCAACTAGACTATACCTTATCAAATGAAATCGCAAGGTTTCTATTCACAAGGAATTTGACAATGAGGTTTAATATAGTTGATGGATAGTATAAAGGAACTAAGTCAAAATAGATTCAAGGTAAGGGTTCCAGATAAGACATAGGTATTAAAATATAAAGAAGGTGAGTATCAGTTTAAAGTATAACAGGGTATCATGTTTTAGGGGTAATGATATGGTTATCAAGCAATCATGAACAACTTTAAGGAATAACTGACTTTTAGGTATCAAGATAAGGTTACTGGGTATAACTTGCATAGTTTTCAACATCACAATTACTTTGGTATACTAGCATGGTATGACTTTTGATTTACTTGCATAGAAATCTTCAAGTAAAGTTAAACTACTTGCAATAAATACTTGAGGGTTCATGGCACTTGCGTATAATATGAAAGATAGATTTGAAACCACTTGGATCATATATATCAAGGTGAATTGGAACACTCGTATCATATATAAGAACTGGGTTATCACACACTTGCAGTGTAAATAAAAAGGTAGGTTGAAACACTTGCCTTGAGAAAGGCTTGACTTGACTGGAGGTGGGAGCAACTGGAGCTTCACTCGACTTATGGAAATTTTACCCTCATTTCGAGAGCCTACACAAAAAATAATAATAACCTCTGTAAGTCATATGTCATAGGCCTATTTGTATATTCGAGGATTCAACTCAACTCAAATAAGAATGTAATAAGTAAATAGTGGATCGACCGTCAGAGAGATCTCGCAAAGTAATATCTGTCAAAAGATTCAGAAACAAGGTTCATCTACAGACTTGAGGAGTTAATTCATTGGAAGAAGTTCAAGAAGTTGATCATGCCTCAGTGATATAAATCAAGATCGTGGATTTAATCAAGTGACAGAGATCTCGTCAGGGTATCAATTAATTACAAGGATTTAATCTGAAGAAAATCAAAGTGTCAAAGTCAAGACATGAAGAAACGTCACGGAAGTTAGTCACTCATGAACCAGACAGTACATCGAGTGTCAACATTGAAGTGGTGGAATTGATTCATAATTTTCAGTGATTTTCATAAGATCTGCAGAATGATGGGTGCTGTTGAAGACTAGAATTAATTCTCTATTAATTAATTAAGTCATCTAATTTAATTAAGAAAATAAATTATATCTGTGAAGAATAATTTATTTATTAATTGAATTAATTGATTAATTAATTCTGAATTAATTTTAGGAATTTTCAGAATTTAAATTGGATTAAAATCTGCATTAAATCAGCAAGACAATTGAAAATGAACTAGCATGACAATCAAGATTGTCATAACGATTGTCATGCTAGGCCATTTTCAATAGTCTCACCGAAAGTTACACTAGGAGAAGGATTGTCTTGCTAGTTCATTCTGATTGTCATGCCAGTTCATTCAGATTGTCTTGCTAGTTCAATCTATTGTCCTACCGAAAGTCTTGCCAGCTATAGGATTGTCATGCCAATTTAATTCTATTCGGCTGTTGATTAAAAAGAAGCAGAGAAACAGCAACTCAAAAAAAAGAAAAACAGAAGCCAAGAACAAACGAAAAGAAAAAGCAACCGCCTCTGAAACATTCAATTTTTTATCTTCTTAATTCAAGATCAATTTCTAGATTGCAAAGTTAAATCCAATCAACTAGAAATCATTCTCTTGTTCTTGTGTAACAATCTAGCGGATCAAAATCCCTAGAACTTAATCTCAAATCGTGTTTAGCATTTGATTCTAATTATTGCAAAAATAGAAAAAGTTCATGTCGAATTTATTCTAGATTTGTGATAATTGATTTGAGATTAATTCCTTGTAATCGATACAGTTGTTGTAACACCTTTCAAGTTTAATAAAAGTTTTATTTAACTTGAATTTTGTTTCACATTTTTTATTCCGCATTTAATTCGATTATTCGGTACTGTTTGTATTCAACCCCCCCCTTCTACAAACACATTGTGACCTAACAATTGGTATCAGAGCCTTCTGATTAACGAACAAATCAAGATCCCAGACTTTTGTGATTTTTCAACTCCTTGAATTTTTATTTATTCAAAAATTCATAATGACTTCACATAAAGTTGGAACCGTTAAAATTCCACAATTTGATAAAGAGAATTATATCATGTGGAAGAAGAAGATGCTATTATTTTTACAAGTTGCAAATCCCAAATATTCAAACTTGTTAAAGAAGGGTATAAAAACTCCGATGGTTATTGAACCGGAGGTAATAATAGATGGTGTGGTGACTACTAAAGCTAGAACCTATCCAAAAGAGACCGAAGATTTTACTCCTGCTGAGAAGGAAGAAGCCTCCTTGGATGCCATCCTTCAATTAATATTAATTGATTCCCTTGATCCCTTGATGAACAGACATGTGATGAACTGTAAAAATTCTAAACACATGTGGGAAACTATTGAGGTAATTAATGAAGGCACAGAGGAAGTTAGGGAGAACAAGTTGGAAATCCTAACCTCTGAATATGAATATTTCAAATCAAATCCAGGAGAAGGAATTACTGAAGTGTTTGAGAGGTACAATGCGTTGATCAACAACCTGAACATCAATGGAAAGTATTATTCAATCAGGGAGATCAACAAAAAGTTCCTTTTAACACTGCCAGCTCATCTTGAACATAGAATCACTGCCATTAGAGAAGCTAGAGATCTGAATGAGATTTCTTTGGACAGGCTATATGGAGTGTTAAAAACCTATGAGTTGGAGCAGATTCAACAGAAGGAAGTCTACGGGAAGGATAGAATGGTCAGCACATCTACTGCACTTGTAGCTGAAGGTCAACAACAACAGCAATCTCAACAATTGGAGAGAATGGTACAGTGTTCCAAGGCTGAGGAAAATATGTTAGTAGCAGAATATGATCCCCCTACTACAAATCAATCAAGTGATGATTTTTATTCCTTGGAAGAGCTGGAGCAATTGGAAGACGAGTCAATGGCCCAAATTGTCAAGAGATTCTCCCATGTCAGATTCAAGAGGAATCCCAAGCTTAAGTACAAGTCCAACTACAACAAATTCCAGAAAGGTGGATCTTCATCCTCTAACACCAGCAGTGGTGGATACAAAACAGGGATGGTTGATCGGAGCACCATTAGATGCTATAACTGCAATGAGTTGAGACACTTTGCCACAGAATGTAGGAAGCCAAAGCAAGTAAGAAAGAACTCTGAAAGGGCTTATCTGGCAAAGGGAAGAAGCTGGGATGATACTGACAGTGAAGATGAAGATGAAGGAAATCTTGCTCTTATGGCTATTGATGGAAAAGCTTCATCGTCAAGAATAGAGGTAAAACTTTCTGATGCTGAAATGGTTTATCATCTAAGAGGTAACTTAGATTGTGCACGTCGTGATAATGAACTGTTAAGTTTACAGATCACAGACCTTGAGAAAGAGGTCAATGAATTAAGACTTGTGCACATTAATCAAGACAAATTAAAAGAACAAGTATCTTTTCTAGAGAATAGAGTTGACTGTTATAGAAAACTCGAAACTATTCTCAAAGACAAGATCACCGGTCTTGAGACTAAGGTTAGAGCCTACTTCAATTCTTGTTCGAAGGCTAAAGAGTTCTACAGTAAGCAATCTGTTAATCAAACATCTGGAATAGGTTATGATTACAATGTTGCTATTGGAGAATTAGGCATAAACTCCCCTCCTCGTGTCTGTGCTAAAGGGAGGGAAGTACCACATGTGCTTAAGGGTGTTGATGAACCCCTCTATAAACCATCAATTGCTGAACCATTTGATGCGACCTCTTCTGTTATTCAAGAAGAAATACGTGCTGAAGATCTTGCTAATGAGAAGGTTGTTTCCAAGTCAAGTGTGTCGAAAGTTCCAGTCAAAGTTGTGAAAGCAACTGAGACTAACTCAGACACACATGAGTTGGATAACAAAAATGCCATGTCTGCCATGCATAAATTGCCTACTATTAATCACTCTCATAAAGCATGTGGTGTTTCTAATTGTATGTCTTGTGCTTTTAATATGATGTATGCTTATTTTAATGGTAAGCATGTTTCTAATGATAAGACTACTCCTCGTCAGCATGTGAATAACAAGAAGCATGATAGGTCTAAGACTGCTAGTCCTTCTAAGGCTAGAAAGGAGACATTTGTGCCTAAGCTTAAACAGAAATTTGTTAAAGCTGTTTACAAGGTCAAATGTTCAGTCATTGAGAAAGTTGAGACCATTAAGATTAAAAATGTTGTTTTTCCTGATAAAGGACAATTCTACAAGTATGCCGGGCCCAACCAAGTTTGGGTTCCGAAGAAGGGTTAATCCATTTGTGTTGCAGGGCATTAAAACAGGTGAAACCGGAAGTGTGGATTCTTGACAATGGATCATCAAGACATATGACCGGAGATAGAGCCCTGCTATCAAATGTGGATTGAGAAAGCTGGCCCCCTGGTTACCTTTGGAGATAGCAGCAAAGGTTTATCTGAGGGATATGGCTGTTTGCAAGCTTGATATGTTATCAGTGAAATTTTGAATAGTGTGCTAGGTTATTATTAGGAAGCAGTATCTAACATATAGCACCAGTGACGAGACTTGAGAATATTATGACATATTAGGCACCTGATGCACATTACACTTGGAATTGGACTCTAGTAAGATGTGTACAAGTGTACTCCTGGTTGGTGAGTCAAAAGAGGAAGTCAATGCACCTCAGTTCATGGACTTTATGCAATCTCTTCTTCACAATCTCACTTCAGGTTGGTATGAACTAGTGTACTGCTCAAGTAATCGTCATATTTATAACTCTCTTATCATTAGGCACAATCATATTGTTTTATATGTGCAGTGATATATTGATTATGCAACATAACAATTAGTATCTAAAGTACTTGACAAGTATCGGTCAATGATATGTTGTTAACATTATGTTGCAGATATTTGTAAGCTTTTGACATGAATGAGAATTACTTAGACTTTACACTAAGTGATCAATGTTTTATCAAAAACTCATTCATATTGAAAAACAAAATCAAACTTCTTTCTACATTAGTGATTTCTTATTTCGTGTAAAATCTTTTGAAATCACTATTGTAAATCATTTTCTCTCTATCACCATATGTTCTGTGTTACAGGTTTAGTCTCCAATGACTTTCTTTCATTGACAGTCATGAGGTTGAAAACCCACAACATCTATCCCAGACTGTAAAGACAAACACAGAAACAGAACCAACCAACACTCTCTTACCACTAAATATAGTATGAATGAGCGTGAGGGAGATAGTGCCTTAATGCACCACATAAGGAAGGTTCTGTAGTCAACACAGTTGCTCTGTCTCCTACATAGATGAGTAGTATTTAAACCGAGACAACTGCTAGCCCCCATACATCTTCTCAAAAAGATGTAATGGCTGAAAAGGCACAAAAACAGTTACTAGATTCATTCTCTCAACAGGGTGCGTCTATTGAATTTTGCCTATCGGCCAAGGCATCCGATGTAGTGTCACCACTTCAAATATAAACAATTCTTGATGCACAAGGAAAGGTTACACACACAAAGGATGAGTTGATGGAAACAAGAGTTTCGACCATTTTAAGGTCAGATTCGATTGTTCAAGGTTCGTTAATGGACCAATTGCCTTTACAGGTGTTAGGAGAGGATACTGATCCAAAAGCCATATGTCAGTGGTCAGTGTCTACCTCCCCAGGCTTAAATCCCCTGGATGCATCTGCGGATAGTGGATCTGACATAGGCGCAGATCGGCAACTTGTTGACAATGATTCAGATATTACCTGATGAGTCACAAGGAAATGTCTTCACAGACATTAGAAGGGAACCTTGATCTTTATGCTAAATTCGTTGGATCATTGTTTACCTTCCCAGAATTCAAATCTGGAACCCTAAAAGGGAAACTAGCAACTTGTAGATTATGACTCAGATTCATCTGACGAGTTTAACAAGGATGGGGATTTGCGAACTCCCATTGGCCCACCTGTGACCTCCTTAAGGATGGCTAAGGTGATTTTCCTTGCAGGTACAGCTGGATTATGGAGCTATGAGAGGAGTGATACACTTGTGAGAAAGAGTGTAAACACGAGTGGAGAGAAGAGTGAAACACATGTGAGGTACACTAAACAGAATCACACACTCACAGTGAGGAAGAAAGAGAAACTACTTGTTATTTCTTTTCCAACCAAGTGAAATATGAGAACTCCTTCAGACGACGGCATACATTCCTTCTTTAAGGGGGAGATAAAAGCTTAAGTAATAGTTTGAAGGATTCCTCAACTAAGGGGGAGAAATAGCAGGGAGTAAGAAAAAGATCCTACTTGTACACTACACCACACCATTGTTGTTTGTAACTACGGATCCTATTGTACGGGAGAGGTGGTAAACACAAGGTGATTTTCTAAGTAAGGGGAGAAGCTGTTTTCAAAAGGGGAGTACCATTGGCTTTTATCTGCGGATCCTATTGTACGGGAGAGGTGGTAAACGAAGGTGATCTTCTTTAATCAGTTGATTCTCATAGGGGGAGAAGCAAGAGAGATATGGGCTTCTCAACAGGAAATGTGGTTGTACAAATGAAGATGGAACTACTTGAAGATATGTTCAGTCTAGAGGAACATCTACTTGGAATCTGGAAAATGTTAAATCTCATCCAGAACTTTTCTGCTATTTACTTTGCATGTATGTTTATATCTTTTTCTTATTTGTTAGTTGAGTTATCCTCTAGGTATTTGTGTGTTATTGTCTAACAAACAAATAGGGGGAGATTGTAAGTCATATGTCATAGGCCTATTTGTATATTCGAGGATTCAACTCAACTCAAATAAGAATGTAATAAGTAAATAGTGGATCGACCGTCAGAGAGATCTCGCAAAGTAATATCTGTCAAAAGATTCAGAAACAAGGTTCATCTACAGACTTGAGGAGTTAATTCACTGGAAGAAGTGCAAGAAGTTGATCATGCCTCAGTGATATAAATCAAGATCGTGGATTTAATCAAGTGACAGAGATCTCGTCAGGGTATCAATTAATTACAAGGATTTAATCTGAAGAAAATCAAAGTGTCAAAGTCAAGACATGAAGAAACGTCACGGAAGTTAGTCACTCATGAACCAGACAGTACATCGAGTGTCAACATTGAAGTGGTGGAATTGATTCATAATTTTCAGTGATTTTCATAAGATCTGCAGAAGGATGGGTGCTGTTGAAGACTAGAATTAATTCTCTATTAATTAATTAAGTCATCTAATTTAATTAAGAAAATAAATTATATCTATGAAGAATAATTTATTTATTAATTAAATTAATTGATTAATTAATTCTGAATTAATTTTAGGAATTTTCAGAATTTAAATTGGATTAAAATCTGCATTAAATCAGCAAGACAATTGAAAATGAACTAGCATGACAATCAAGATTGTCATACCGATTGTCATGCTAGGCCATTTTCAATAGTCTCACCGAAAGTTACACTAGGGGAAGGATTGTCTTGCTAGTTCATTCTGATTGTCATGCCAGTTCATTCAGATTGTCTTGCTAGTTCAATCCATTGTCCTACCGAAAGTCTTGCCAGCTATAGGATTGTCATGCCAATTCAATTCTATTCGGCTGTTGATTAAAAAGAAGCAGAGAAGAAGCAACTCAAAAAAAAGAAAAACAGAAGCCAAGAACAAACGAAAAGAAAAAGCAACCGCCTCTGAAAGATTCAATTTTTTATCTGCTTAATTCAAGATCAATTTCTAGATTGCAAAGTTAAATCCAATCAACTAGAAATCATTCTCTTGTTCTTGTGTAACAATCTAGCGGATCAAAATCCCTAGAACTTAATCTCAAATCGTGTTTAGCATTTGATTCTAATTATTGCAAAAATAGAAAAAGTTCATGTCGAATTTATTCTAGATTTATGATAATTGATTTGAGATTAATTCCTTGTAATCGATACAGTTGTTGTAACACCTTTCAAGTTTAATAAAAGTTTTATTTAACTTGAATTTTGTTTCACATTTTTTATTCCGCATATAATTCAATTATTCGGTACTGTTTGTATTCAACCCCCCCTTCTACAAACACATTGGGACCTAACAACCTCATTATAATATATACTCACTAACTCAACCTAATTATAAACTGAAATTACGCACATTGGCACTTAGGCCTATATACACATACAAGCTTACAATTACCTTATAAGCATAATAGTTCATATAGCCACATATGCTCACATAACACATTTAGGTATATAATAATATATCAACATACTATCACTAAGTTTGGATGATCTTACTCCACTTACTCAAGTCACTTAGTTATGCTAAACTAGCCAAAACTCTTAATATCGACCTCATAACTCGAAGTACCTTTTCTAAACCATCAAGTTCTTATGGACCCTGACTTAGGCCTTACACTCTAGTGACCTTATACTATCTTACAACTATGATGGTCAACCTAGGCCTCACTCATAAGTGCTCTAAAACTAAAGGTTAAGTGATTGTGCTCATTATAGTGATTTCAGGATGACACCAAAGGGTTTTTGACTACAATTGACACCCCTACACTTCAATTTTACCTCCCAAACTTTTACACTAGACTCTTCTGATCATAAGGCCTACCTGGGCCTAAGCTTAAAGTCCAATGTTACCTTGTTTTCTGAACAGAAAAGTGTCCTAATTTGTACTAACTTGTGATACATGATTCTAACTCAATTCCTATGAACTATGGCTGGAAAAACTCCTCTGACACTCCCTCTAACTAGGGCTAACCAAGGCCTAGTGAGGGTGTAATGACTCGTATATCTTTATATTATTTAAATGTGTAATGATTGGATAATGATGTAATCTTTTTAAGGGGGAAGGATATAACGACTCGTATATCACTGTTAAAGTGATATGTCCCTGATAAAGTGACATGTACCTGATTTATAGTGTGTTGTACATGTCACTGTTAAAGTGATATGTCCCTGATTTGAATCAAGTCATTGATTAGGAGCTAAGGGGCTCTCATCCCAATTTGTTCTGCGTAGAATGATCGATCCAAATCCTAGATCGTAAAGATAAGTCCTCAGGAATGAATTTATATACATAGTGAGTACGTTTTGAATAAATCCTCGAATAAAAGAGTTACTTGAGAGTTAGAGTCAGATATGCTTGGCAAATATCCTCACTTGTTTAGTAGATCAGATTTTGAGGACATAATCTTTTTAAATGGGGAAGGATATAATGACTCGTATATCTTTATACTATTTAAATGTTTAATGATTGGATAATGATGAAATGAAATATATGTATAGCTTATATCAGCTATGCGTGTTTTATTATTATTTATGTGTGATTTATGGTGTATTGGGTTGTTCGCGTAATAAATTATTGAGTTGCACAAAATTGTTTTCACTTGTGAAAGTGGATTTAATGCAAATTTATTTGCATAAATATATGGATTGTCTCTAAAATTGTTTTTATGCTTTTATAATTATAATAATAATTTGTGGGATTTTATAAAATTTAGAAACAAATAATTTATCATTAATTTAGCCCTGAATGATTTTCTGATTTCATTTATTCGTAAAATCTGTATTTAATTCTAGAATTCATTAAAAATTATGGAACTCATATTTATTTTAGTTTGGAATATTCCTAAAATTATAAAATTATTTTGGGAATTTTTAGGATTAATTTTACCCGCGCATTGATTCCTTTAATTGCTAAAAGCGGGTATAAACTGCATTTCAGAAATGACTTTAAAATTATTAAATTTACGTTTTAATGAACTCAGGGATATTTATAACATTTTAAGACTATTTTCGTGATTTGCTGAATTTGTTTTAAGTGCAGCTCGGTTCGTTAATTGTGAATTGCAGGTATATTGCGCGGTTCAAAAATACTTTAAAAATTATAAAAAATATGGGAACAAAGGTAATTTCACATCGTATATTTTAAAAATAAAATTTTGTTCGTATGAGCCATTAATGTCACTTAAATAAAATCACAAGCTCGCTTTCTCAGATTTTCGGGTAGTAATAAAAATTAGAATTAATGGATATGGTCCATTATACCCCTGCCCTGTTCTCTTAAAAATCAGCATACCCAGTCAGTGTTTTCGGGAACATTCTCGATTTCTCTCAAACTTTCCCCTCGATGAATAATCTCTCTCGCATCTCTCCTTCTTCTCCTTATTCCCTCTCTTCGTTTTCCTATTTTCGGCGCTTCGCCGCTCCTGCCGCCGTTACTCCGGTTTTCGGCCGCTGCCATGCTTTCCGGTAAGCCGCCGTCTGAATTCTTTTAGGCTTGGTAGTTGTCGATGGGTGCGTGTATAGTGTATATGTATATACATGTCCCTGTTTGCATGCTGGTGGTCTGTGTGTGTTTTGTGTTTCTTCTGCTCTGGTCAATTTTTCGGCCAAGTGCAGCGTTTCCGACTGCCTGTTCCTGTGTTGTGTTACACGCGAGAGCGTGTGCTGTTTGTGATGATTGATTCTTTATTATTTCTGATTTTTCTGATGAATTAAGGTGATGGAATTTGAATGGTTATTTGGTGATTTATTCGATCAATTTCTATAATTTGAAGTAAATATTTAAGGTATTTCCTCGAATTATTTGGTATTATATTTCGAATAAATTCCTGTAACTATTTGGATTATATTTCGAAAGTTATAATAATTAAGCAGTGAAGTTTGCGTCAGAAACCCGAATTCATCGGGTACCCGCGAATTTTGCCGCCGTCAGCGATGAACATCGGTGAGCTGACGGTGGACAATGATGAATATTTCTTAGTCCTACGAGTTAAAATTATAAAATACGAATAATAATAATAATTAGTTGGGTTAAAGCGGTGGTTGGGAATTTGTCAAATTTGGATTGCATGATTGGTTGGACTGTAATGGATTGGTTGTTGTTGTTGAGTTGACGTCGAATTGGTTCGACGGGATAGCCCGATAAATAAAGGAAGTGCTACCCGATTTCCAAGAAATCAAACTACTGAAATACAGGAGCGTATTCGGTAATTATTGGGACGTCGAGCGAATATATAAATATATATATTTTATACGAAATTTGATTGTTTGTTGTGATGAAATATTTTGTCAAAACTAATAACCCTAATTTCAAAAAAAATGACGAGTATACGTATTTTCTGGAAACGATCACCAAACCGACTTTCGAGAACGTGAACCCTGACTGATACATGTATTACAATAATGCATATGTTACGAGTCGGGTTTTGTTAACGTACGGGTAGATTATTAGCAAGGATATGTCAAGTATAATCGAATGTCTAAATTAGGGTATTTTGACTCTGTAGGTTTTAGTCGGAAAGCCCGAGAGTGGCATTGGACTAGAGATAACCTAGTGATTAGTTGGCATGTGCAGCGAGGTTCCAAGCTAAGGATCCGAGCGTGGAAGTCAGATCCAGGATAGTCTGATAGTAAGGCGATAAAGCCGAGTGTCCAAGTCGGTCCAAGGTCAATCAGGGATAGTCGTAAGCTCTGCAAGGCAAGTACCCCTCACCATTTTTTTATGGTTTGGTATATATGAATAGCTAAAATTTTTATTCTTATAATGGAACATAAACGTTTTAAGTTATGTATCCCCTGTAGTTATAAATCACTGTTTTCAATCTGTTTTGGGGAAAAGTAACTTCGAAAGATACCTATCTCGAACGAAATGATTTACGAAATAGATTTTATATGTGTGTTATTAAAATGAATGATTTTGAAATGAGATAGGTACAAGTGTTTTGAAAAATGGATAAAACGATCAGTTATGGGATACATAGGGGCCAGAGTAGGCCTATTGAGGTGGCGTAAGAGGCTAATTCGGTTGCACGCAATATATAACCGATTAGTCCAGCATGTAAGAGACCTAGCTAGTCTCTTAGTTCCGGAACAGGTTTATGGGATGGCAGAGGGAGACGTCTGGTGTTGATAGCCTGATCAACTATCTTCACATATCCGCTACGTATCTGATTTGGGTTTTGTGGTTCCCATAACGGAACAAGTGGTTTATATAGTGGATTTGGAAATGAAGATAGCATGCTAAAATCTGACTCTGGTATTTATACACAGCACACTACTGATGTTATTAATTTACAGAGCATGCTAGTTTTGAATATCCAGTTTATTTATATTTTTACTTGATGTGCAGCAAATTATAATTTCTGTTCTGATAATCGTTTTATCATAAATTATTTTATTTGTTATTCATATAGTGGTATTGCTGAGCAAGCAATTGCTCACCCTTGCAGAATGTTTTATACATGTATTGCAGATGCCTAAGAGATTCTTCCGTGGTAGTCAGGGCAGAGTTCCAGTGCCTTCCGTGCCAGGCTCCTCTGAGGTAGCTGTGTTGGACCAAAGATGGTCTATTGAGTTGTTGTATTAAGTTAGTATTGTCAGGTCAATTTGTGTAAGTTGGTGTTGTAATAGTTGTAACCTAAATCACACTTAAACCTGGAAAAGGTCTTGAAAAAGGGGTCGTGGTTATATATAATTAGTGATTTGGATTATATTGTGTTTATTATTGTTGTTGTTGGTGACGTCAACTCCTGACCCCGGGGTTGAGGCCGTCACAATTGGTATCAGAGCTACAGGTTTGAGTCCCTGATTTAGGTTAGGAGTAGAGTCAGAAGTGTACAGGAAGGTTTATATATAGACGTGAGTCAGCAACTCAATCAAGGGAGTGAGTCCATGAGTTTAGTCAAGGGTTTCAGAGACGTAACCCTGACGTCTGTTGAGGATTGGCTGGAACTGACCTAACCTAGAGTATGTTTCCTTTGTATATGTATCATTGGAAATTTCGATAGAGGTTTAGATATCCTTTTTGAGAAAGCGAGTCTGATCGCGAGAGTTCTGGGTCTGAGTGGACCTTGATGTGTCAGTTGAAGAGGCACCAACGTTATTCCTCACTATCGCATTTTCTATGTTAAGGAATGTTGCTGGATCAAGTGTGCGACATCGGTGAGTTTAGATGGAATGAAAATAGTCAGTGGCTGCTATGACAACCCAGTTTTATAGTGAATGTGGATCAGAACGGGAGGTGGTATCTTTGAACCCTTATACTTCTTTCTTGAAACGTATTTTATTTCCAGAGTCATTGTTTCTTATCTTATAAGTTGCTTACTTTTCCTGTGAGAAAGTTGAGAACTCAGAGTAAGCCACTTAGGGTTCTGTTGGTTTAATTATAAATCAGATTTTCTCCCTCCTTATTTGTAAATCTCAATTGAAACATTGCTTTTTTTTCTCGGAGATTCTATTGGTCGATTGGGGCAAACAATGCATATGAGTTGACCATTTGTCTATGTGACAAAAAGGGTCTGGTGGGACACCACAAAGTTATGTGTTATGAACTATGCGGTACTAAGATTGGACATCTTATGTATTTGTATGGTTGCTCTCAGTCATACCTACATCTTCTTCACTGTTTCTTCTTATTCGATTCCCTTGAGTTTGAAATTTCATTTGATATTCCATGATAATGAATTTCTGCAATTAGATGGTCCTCATTATTGAAAGCAAGTCAGAGTGACTGTCAGGAAGAACAAAAGTCCTATATCAGGGTGTTATTTAAAAAAAATGGCAGTAGCAAGGGTTCAAGATCTAATAGTGGAATTATAGCCTCAGGAAAGGTAATTCAGTAATTGATGAATCACTTGAGGGTAATAAGAAATCATCCTTCAAGGAATGGTTGGTTGAAATTTGGACTATGGTGCCTGGAAGAGTTTAGCATTCCTTAAATTGACGATTTATTAGTCTATTTAATGTAGGTGAGTGATACAGTCATTCAAGTTTTGTAGTATATATTAAGGTTGATATGGTAATTGAGTAGTGACGGGAAGTTGGTTAGTTACTGATGTATTAAGGAGCCATGCGACGGAGTTCAGTTTCTTATATTTTAGTTTTCTTGAAATGTTGTTGATTCTGCTACTGTCATTGTTGCTATGATTTCTAGTGCTCTTGACCTAGATTTCTTTTGTAAACGGAACCCGATATTAAGGACATGGGAATTTTTATTGGGCAGCATTTCCTGATACAGGTGCACCGTTTAAACGGTGATATCTTTTTTTAAACATTTTGTTATATTTTGAATAAACTCATTTATGTACTTCAGGAAAATGCCACCCAAGAGAGTTATCCAGTCTAAAGAAAACAGTAGTAGTTTTGCTGTGGGTCCAACTATAAATAAAATTCTGGATTTATTGCGCTAGCATCAACAACAACAGCAGAAGTTAATCCAACAAGTTCAGCAGTCGCAACTACTGTTGCAGCAGCAGCAGCAATGAGTGGACCAAAGTGTTGATTTCAAGTCTTTCTAGAGTCTTAAACCTCCTGAGTTTAAAGGTGAACCTAATCCAGTGGCTGCTGGAGCATGGTTAAACGAGATAGAAAAAGCTTCCAACCTTGTCCAAGTAAACGATAATCCTAAGACTGAGTATGCGAGTTATTTCTTAAAGAATAAAGAAAATTACTGGTGGGAGTCAACCATGGAATTAGAAGTAGAAGGCCCTGTCCCAGGGGCTAGGTTTACCGAATTGGTTTTGGACAAGTATTTTCCTGACTGTGTGCGGAATCAAGTGGAGATTGAGTTTCTAGAATTGAAGCAAGAAGATAGAAGTGTAGCTGAGTATGAGGCTAAGTTTACAGAATTAGCTAGGCTTATACCAGATTATGTAAATATGGAGATCCAAAAGGCAAGGAGGTTTCAACAAGTGTTGAAGCCTGAGATTCGCAGAGGAGTTATGTCATTGCAACTCAAGACATACTCTTCCGTAGTCCAGGCTGCACTAATAATGGAAAGTGACCAGAAGTTGGCCGTTAAGGAAGAGAGTGATAAGAAAAGGAAGTCTGAAGATGTTATCAACAAGGCGGGCCAAGGAAAGTCTAGCCAGAAGTTTTAGAAATGGTTTGACCAAAGCAGGAATGAAAGATTCAGGAGATAAAGTTTTTCCCAGGCTAGGTCTAGTGCTACTTCAGTTGCTTCCACTCCAGCCCAATCAGTCAAGTCGACAGTCGATTGTAAGTCATGTGGCAGGAGACACATTGGTTCGTGCAAGAAGGATGTTCAATGTTTCAAATATGGATATAATGGTCATTATGCATCGGAATGCAAGCTAGAAAATCCAGGAGTTACGTGTCACAATTATGGAAAGGTTGGGCATATTGCGAGGAGTTGTAGAACGGTTATTTAAGATACAAATCCCAAGGCCAACATCCAGCACAACTAGAGGCAGAACTTTCAAAAGGACTAAGAGATCGAGTATTTAGAAGTTAGACATAGTTACAGTTGGTCTGACACCCCTCAAGCTAGAAAGTTTGATGTGATTTGAGGATCGGGTTGGTTGTCCTGTGGTATGGCAATGAGTGGTTTTAAAAGAAGCGAAGTGTAAAGTGTACAGAAGCCAATAATAAGGTAAGTTTCTGGATGCATAAGCAATATAAGAAGTTCTTCCAATCATGCGAGAAAATGAGTAATAAGCTAAGGATATAAGGTAGATCCACCATGAGTAAAGATTCGAAGAAGAAAATACTTAAGCTGGAGGAAGTTTGAGTAATAAATAAATGTCCTGGAGTCTCTGGAGGCTAGTTGAATGAAATAATTAGTTCGATAATTATAAAAGTTATTAGAAAGAGGAAAACAAGCATACCCGATATAGTCCATTGGGGTGCACCAGTGATGTTGTTGGAGAAGAGGGGTGGAATGACGAGGCTGTATACTGATTATCGAGAGTGTAACAAAACAACGAATAAGAATAAGTAACATCTAATAAGAATTGATTACTTATGTGGCCTAATTCAAGGAGTGTGTTATTTCTCGGGGGTTGACTTAAGATCCAGCCTGAGGACTGAAAGGAATATGTCCTAAGTCCAATCATGAATTAGGATTTAGGAATAACTTCCTGTGTAATCTGTTTTGATTTCATTGATATTAATAAAAGACTTGTTTTGTTTTTATTATGGGCTCTATCTATTTAAGTGTTTAAATAAGATATACCATAGTTTAGAGTAAAGCTTTTTATGGATTATGATGAGATCATAATAGTTAGACCTAAAAGATGATAACTCTAAACTTAAATAGTTCCTGGTCGTAGGATTACTAACTGGTAATTAATAATCCATAGAGATCGGTACATACTATGCTTGCTTCATTATGAAGGATGTCTGTTCTCATAGACATTTGTGTGGTGACACTATAGCTAGTATGTAGGTGCTTATTATAGAATAAGTTCACTGAATATGACTCGCACAGCTGAACAACTGATGGAGTTCACTCACGTGTCAGCCGTTGTTCACATAGTGATAGTTGTACAAGTATCCTTAGACTTGAGGTCATCATAGTCATCTTGTGTACACTGAACTATGCTTTGGTTTAGTTCTTAGTCTCTAGGGACAATTATTAGGGCTCTACTGGGTATAGGAATTTGTACACGAAGATAGTGTATAATCAATATAGGATCTACCCCTTCCAGTGAAGGAAGTGAATGTTCAAGGCTGATCCACTTATGCTAGTTCAGGAATCTCTGGCCAGAGTAAAAGAAATTAGAAAGGAGTTTCTAATTTGCATAGAACTACGCATAGTAAATGGTAAGCAAGTGATTAAATTAGATAGGCTTGACACGAGATCCATACCTTGTATTTAATCGGGATATTGTAGGGTAGAAGGAGTTTATTGTACGGTAACTATTCACTGAATAGGTTCTTGGTATTCTAAGCAGTGAATTCATATTATCCGGATAGTCGCGATATGCTGAGAAGTATCCCTCACGATGTAGAATAAATGTGATTAATTAATTAATCATATTTAATAAATTAGAGAATTTATATAAATAATGATAAAATAGTTTTATTATTATTTATTTCTACTACCGGCTTAATATTGAACCTACAGGGTCACACCATAAAAAGAGAATGATTTAATGGTGGAGGAATTAATTAATAATGGCTAATAATTATTTATTTGTGAAATAAATAATTAATTGGAAAATATAATAATTGATTAAATGAGATTTAATTGATTATAAATTAATTAAGAAAAGTTCTTAATATTATTAATTAAGGATTTAATTTTTGGAAATTAAATCAAGAGAGAGAATTATTTCTAAAGTGTTTAGAAAAAGGATTAATAATTAAAAGGTGTTTTAATTATTAATGAGAATAATAAATGGGATAATAATAATAATATTTATGGGAAAATTTCAGCTGAAAATTTTGCCTATAAATATACTATTATAGACCCTATATTTTATTCGAACCTAAAAACCCAAAAGTTTTAGAAAACCAAATTCTCTCCACCTCCTCCTCCTCCTTAACGTCGTTTTCTTGGTGGATACCGGTGGAGTGCTTCACGTTTGAGGAGCAGCTGCTAAGGATCTCCGAACGTTGCTTTTGGATCGTATATTAAAGGTTAGTAATCGATCCCTATGTTTTTACCATGATTTATATGCTTTTATTTAGATTTTATATGTGTAAAAGTGTTTTACCATGCCCCCGCTGCGATTAAAATCCAACAAGGACATATCAAAGATTGCGATTGGAATGAGTTATGAGCATTGTAAGTTCTGGTGATATTATGAGGAGTAACAAGTGTATCAGTTATCTATAAGGATTTAAGGAACATGGTGTATAAGGAGTATTTTGATGAGCAAATTGTAGTTATTGATAACATCCTCAGCTATTCAAGGATTAAGAAAGTCGGTGTAGAATGCTCAAGGATTTCCCTACGAAGATTGGAAGGGAAGTAATTATATGCTAAGTTTCCAAGTATGAATTTTGGTTGGGATAAACAAAGGATTCTGATCGTTCCACTAAAGATCACCTAAGCAAAATCGGTGTAGTAACATATGCCCTGTGCAGAAAGAAAGGATTTTATATGAACAACATCACTGAAGAATTAATAAAAGAATGGGAAAGAGTGAAATGTGAAGTTCAAATACCCGAAGGTGAAAAGAAGTGAAGATATGAAATTACTTTTCACCCTTAATTGTTGGAAATGAATAAGAAGTGTTCGAATGTTTGGAAGTGAGTACCATCTATCATCCGTAGACGAAAGGCTAAAATGAAAAGACGATCGGAAAATATAAGATATGTTGAGAGTATATGTATATTTTAAATCTAAAAGGAAACTGAGGTAATCACCTACCATTGAATGAGTTTTCTATGTTAATAGTAATCGTGGTAGGGGAATGCTACCTTACGAAGCTCTATGTGGACATAAGTGCAGATTCCCCTCTATTGTGAGAAAGTAGGAGGAGAGCTGTTGTTAGATACTGGAATAATTCAGTACACCAAGGACGTAGTGGTATTGACTTGGGAAAGAATGGAAGCAGCCCGACATAAAAAAAGAAAGACGGCGGATGTGCATCAAAAGAGTGTGGATGTAGAAATAAGATTGTTGGTGTTGACAAAAGTTGCACCTTGAGAGAGATTGGCTAGGTTGGAATAGAAGGGACAAGTTGAGTCCTAACTATAGTGGACCGTTCAAGGTAATTGATAGATATAGGTAAAGTTGCCCATAAGTTGATATTACCACCGCAGTTGTAGCAAGTTTATAGTGTGTTGTACATGTCACTGTTAAAGTGATATTTCCCTGATTTGAATCAAGTCGTTGATTAGGAGCTAAGGGGCTCTCCTCCGAATTTGTTCTGCGTAGAATGATCGATCCAAATCCTAGATCGTAAAGAATAAGTCCTTAGGAATGAATTTATATATATATAGTGAGTACGTTTTGAATAAATCCTCGAATAGAAGAGTTACTTGAGAGTTAAAGTCAGATATGCTTGGCAAATATCCTCACTTGTTTAGTTAGATCGGATTCTGAGGACATAATCTTTTTAAGGGGGAAGGATATAACGACTCGTATATCTTTATACTATTTAAATGTGTAATTATTGGATAATGATGAAATGAAATATGTGTATAGCTTATATCAGCTATGTGTGTTTTATTATTATTTATGTGTGATTTATGGTGTATTGGGTTGTTCGCGTAATAAATTACTGAGTTGCACAGAATTGTTTTCACTTGTTAAAGTGGATTTAATGCAAATTTATTTGCATATATATATGGATTGTCTCTAAAATTGTTTTTATGATTTTATAATTACAATAATGATTTGTGGGATTTTATAAAATTTAGAAACAAATATTTTATCAATTATTTAGCCCTAAATGATTTTCTGATTTCATTTATCCATAAAATCTGTATTTAATTCCAGAATTCATTAAAAATTATAGAACTCATATTAATTGAAGTTTGGAATATTCCAAGAATTTTAAAATTATTTTGGCAATTTTTAGGATTAATTTTACCCGCGCGTTGATTCGTTTAATTGCTAAAAGCGGGTATAAATTACATTTCAGAAATGACTTTAAAATTATTAAATTTACGTTTTAATGAAATCAGGGATATTTATAACATTTTAAGACTATTTTCATGATTTTTTAAATTTATTTTAAGTGCAGCTCGGTTTGTTAATTGTGAATTGCGGGTATACTGTGCGGTTCAAAAATACTTTAAAAATTATAAAAAATATGGGAACGAAGGTAATTTAACATCATATATTCTTAAAATAAAATTTTGTTCTTATGAGCCATTTAGTGTCACTTAAATAAAATCACAAGCTCGCTTTCTCAGATTTTCGGCTAGTAATACAAATTAGAATTTAGTGGATATGGTCCATTATACCCCTGCCCTGTTCTCTTAAAAATCAGCATACCCAGTCAGTGTTTTCGGTAACAATCTCGATTTCTCTAAAACTTTCCCCTCGATGAATAATCTCTCTCGCATCTCTCCTTCTTTTCCTTATTTCCTCTCTGCGTTTTCTAGTTTCGGCTCTTCGTCGCTCCTGCCGCCGTTACTCCGGTTTCCGGCCGCTGTCATGCTTTCCTGTAAGCCGCCGTCTGAATTCTTTTGGGTTTGGTGGTTGTCGATGGGTGCGTGTATAGTGTATATGTATATACCTGTCCCTGTGTGCATGCTGGTGGTCTGTGTGCATTTTGTGTTTCTTCTGCTCTGGTCGATTTTCCGGCCAGGTGCAGCGTTTCTGGCTGCCTGCTCCTGTGTTGTGTTACACGCGAGAGCGTGTGCCATTTGTGATGATTGATTCTTTATTATTTCTGATTTTTCTAATGAATTAAGGTGATGGAATTCGAATGGTTATTTGGTGATTTATTCGATCAATTTCTATAATTCGAAGTAAATATTTAAGGTATTTTCCTCGAATTATTTGGTATTATATTTCGAATAAATTCCCCTAATTATTTGGATTATATTTCGAAGGTTATAATAATTAAGCGGTAAAGTTCGCGATGAAAACCCGAATTCATCGGGTACCCGCGAATTTTTTCGCTGTCAGCAATGAATATCGGTGAGCTGACGGTGAACTATGATAAATATTTCTGAGTCCTACGAGTTAAAAATATAAAATACGAATAATAATAATATTTAGTTGGGTTAAAGCGGTGGTTGGGAATTTGTGAAATTTGGATTGCGTGATTGGTTGGACTGTAATTGATTGGTTGTTGTTGTTGATTTGACGTCGAATTGGTTCGACGGGATAGCCCACTAAATAAAGGAAGTGCTGCCCGATTTCCAGGAAATCAAACTACAAAAATACGGGAGCGTCTCCGGTAATTATCGGGACGTCGAGCAAATATATATATATATATATATTTTATACAAAATTTGATTGTATGTTGTGATGAAATATTTTGCCAAAACTAATAACCCTAATTTCGAAAAAAATGATGAGTATAACCCTGACTGATACGTGTATTACAATAATGCGTATGTTACGAGTCGGGTTTTGTTAACGTACGGGTAGATATTTAGCAAGGATATGTCAAGCATAATCGAATGTCTAAATTAGGGACTAGAGATTACCTAGTGATTAGTTGGCAAGCGCAGCGAGGTTCCAAAAGAATGACCCGAGCGTGGAAGTCAGATCCAGGATAGTCTGATAGTAAGGCGATAAAGCCGAGTGTCCAAGTCAGTCCAAGGTCAATCAGGGATAGTCGTAAGCTCTGCAAGGCAAGTACCCCTGACCATTCTTTTATGGTTCGGTATATATGAATAGCTAAATGTTTTATTCTTATAATGGAACAGAAACGTTTTAAGTTATGTATCCCCTGTAGTTATAAATCACTGTTTTCAATCTGTTTTGGGGAAAAGTAACTTCGAAAGGTACCTATCTCGAACGAAATGATTTGCGAAATAGATTTTCTATGTGTGCTGTTAAAATGAATGATTTTGAAATGAGATAGGTACAAGTGTTTTGAAAACTGGATAAAACGATAAGATATGGGATACATAGGGGCCAGAGTAGGCCTATTGAGGTGGCGTAAGAGGCTAATTCGGTTGCGCGCACTATATAACCGATTAGTTCAGCAGGTTAGAGACCTAGCTAGTCTCTGAGTTCCGAAACAGGTTTATGGGATGGCAGAGGGAGCCATCTGGTGTTTAGCCTGATCAACTATCTTCACATATCCACTACATATCTGATTTGGGTTTTGTGGTTCCTGTAACGGAACAAGTGGTTTATATAGTGGATTTGGAAATAAATATAGCATGCTAAAATCTGACTCTGGTATTTATACACAGCACACTACTGATGGTATTAATTTACAAAGCATGCTAGTTTTGAATATCCAGTTTATTTATATTTTTACTTGATGTGCAGCAATTCATAATTTATGTTTCGATAATCGTTTTATCATAAATTGTTTTATTTGTTATTCATATAGTGGTACTGACAGCAAGCAATTGCTCACCCTTGCAGAATTGTTTATATATGTATTGCAGATGCCTAAGAGATTCTTCCGCGATAGTCAGGGCAGAGTTCCAGTGCCTTCCGTGCCAGGCTCCTCTTAGGTAGTTGTGTTGGATCAAAGATGGTCTATTGAGTTGCTGTATTAAGTTAGTAGTGTCAGGTCAGTTTGTGTAAGTTGGTGTTGTAATAGTTGTAACCTAAATCATACTTAAACCTGGAAAAGGTCTTGGTAAAGGGGTCGTGGTTATGTATAATTAGTGATTTGGATTATATTATGTTTATTATTATTGTTGTTGGTGACGTCAACTCCTGACCCCGAGGTTGAGGCCGTCACAGATGTCCTACCCATGACACGGTCAAAACTCCCCATTTCTAAGTTGCAACAAAATTGTCCCCTGCTGGACAGATTTAGTGTTTTCACTCGTGCACCTAACCAAACAACCTACAAATCTCTAATAAACACCTGAAATCTAAAGTATATTCGTAGTGCTAGCTTCTGGTGTCTTGGGCCTCAAAGTGCATTACAATGACATGGTCAAATCTCACTCTAAACCTCATGGAACTAAACTGAAATTCTCCAGAATCTAATATACCCCTTTTCACCATGATTCTCACTTGACAAACCAAACCAAAAATCAATTAAAACCCAAACCAAACCTCAACCAAGGAAACCTATTGAACTAACACTCCCACACACAACATTGACTTAGTGGAGATCATCCTTACCTAAGGTGCAATATAGCAAAACAAGAGTTAACACAATACACTAATTACAAGTCATCTCAAATTCGAAAATAACACTTAAATCCTCCAAGTATATACGAATCCAAAACATATAACAAGGAGCAAAAATCATATTTAATATCTTAACTCAACTAAAATTAGAGATTATTAACAAAAATCAATCCAAATAATCAAGAACTTTCGAAAATCATGAGTTTGATCTATGCATGCATGCTTTCGAATTTACAAGCCAAAAACAATATGGTTTCCAAAATAATTTCATAATAAAATCAACATGCAAGCCTAGGATTAACCATAACTATGTGATAACTTAGCATGCAAAGAGTTTTATCAAGTTTTTATTTCCAAAACCAAGCTATCATCACACAAACATTCAAAAATCAACAAAGCAACAAGGAAACACCATTACGAACCATTCATTCGGCTCCCTTATGGTCATGGCCGAATGAAATGGAAGGAAATGACCATATAAGCAAGAGCTTCACTCTCATAACTTGTCATTTCACCATTCCTTGTAGTTCTCTCAATAATACAACCTTAAATCCATGAGAATCAAGATTATATTTTGAGTTCTAGTTAAAACTATGACATGCAAGATCAAAACATAAACTTTTCACCCTAAACTCTTTGGATTATATATGAACAAGATATAGGAAGTAAGATTACTTTGATGGAAGATGAATGTGTGAATGAAAATGAAGAAGAAAAGGGGGGTGGGGGCTTCGGCGAAGGAAAAAGCCGAGAGAGGGGATGGCCGAGAGGGAGATGAAAGGGAGGAGGGTGAAGATAAGTGAGGGTGGAGTGTGGAGTGGAGTGATTTTGACAACTTATATTTGTTTTTATGGTTTGATTTGACTAAAATGTGAGTGGAGTTGGAAATTGACAAAAACTACCTTCTAGCAAGCTTGTACCATTTTTGTATGCAAGGATATATAAGTAATTTGGCTAATAAAGTGGGAGTTAGTGGGGTTGGAATTTCCAAGTTTGCCCTTAACTTGTATTGGGATCAAAATGCATGCATGGGCAACTAAGTAAATTGCAAATTAAAATTCAACTAATTTATGTAAAACAATTTCTATAAATATAAATGCACTTCCATAAATCACAAAATATATATCATAAAATAGCTTATGATTTTAGACATTTCATAATATAAGATTTGAAAATTTGTTGTTAAAAGATTTTTAAAATCGATTTTTCATATAAAATGAAGTACTTTTGATTATCATTTAAAAATACTAAATAATAAGATTCTGCTTTCAAAAATTATATATATACTAATACATTAAACACTTAATTTATAGGCACTCAACACAATAATTACCCACATTTATAATTCCACACAATTTAAATCTCAATTATAAATACACAATTATATATATAAGATTTAGAAATACCGGTCGTAACAGGCTCCCCTTGGCTTCCCACCCTCACACCCTCACCTTCACCATCTAAGGTGGGACTCCTCTCACTCACTTTTGTCAATCCTGAAGAAATGGACTACATTTGTTCTCTCTTTTTCTCTCTTTTTTCCTGGGAGCAACCCAAACTCTCACTCAATTTACTCCTTTCCTCAGTCCTAAGAGTGATTTCACTACTACTAAGTCCTCTGCACTTGTAAGAATTGATGAAATTTAAAGCTGTGCAGAGACACCCGATGGATGAATATCCATCGGGTTACCAGTTTGACTATCCGACGGATGACTGCTATTAAGCTTATCCGTCAGGATACAATCACTACTCGACGGATGATGAATATCCATCGGGATAGTAAAAATGAAAGAGTTTGGAGTGCAGACTATTGTGGACTCTGTGCAGATTGATGAAAATTTTGGCACAGATGTCTCAATAGTCTCAGAAAGGAATGGTAAATGAGCCAACAAATCATCTAAAAGATGAGGCTCATTTACTTGGATTTTTGGCTTCTCCAAGAGAGTTAAAGATGGAGAATTTGGAAGTGATGTATTGACCATGTCAACATCTAGTTCTCGAGAATTTGGAGTTTCAGGTACTTCAATTATGAGAGATTTTGGCTGTGACTCCACATTTATTGGAGCCACATCAACCTGACTTTGAGAAGGTGTAGTGACTGTGTCTTTAGCACCAGTTTGCACAGTGTGTGAGCACTGTGCATCCCCAAGGGTTTTTTTATCTTTTCTTTCTAGCATAAGTTTGTGGTGAGCTAGTATCCCTACCCCTCTTGGCCTGTGCTCCTGGTTGGGAGCTTGTTTCAATGGTAACATCCTTTTGGGAGGATGAAACCAGTGATGAGCTAATTTCCTTATTAACAACCACAGTTTGTTGGGAAACTGTGGTGTGGCTAGGTTTGGGTACACTCTTCTCACCAGCCTTATTCTTAGGGCTTCTTTGATTTTCACCCTGTTCCTCACCTTTCTTACCCTCCTTCACACTCCCCGCTTTAGGTTTAGTAGATTGTACAACTGATTTCTTTTGAAAGAAATCAGAGGGGGCTTTCTTAGCTTTGGGTTTAGAAACTTTTGTTGGTTTGGTACTTGGGTAGGTATCTGTTTGGTCATTGGCACAGATACCATAGCTACACTAGAAGGCAAAGAAATATGTGAAGTTGGAAGAGTAGAGACAGTAGAATTTACCTGACTTACCTGAGGTCCCTCCATTACTGGAAAATAGTACAGGGGCACCTCCTTGTGATGATTTGCTCTATTTTAATATGCAATAATCCTTCTTTCTTGAACCCAACAATTCAGCTTGTTGGTTGGGTTCTCAATCTCAATATTCTCAATAAGATGGTTAGCAAGCATCATAAAGAATCTAGCATAATAGACACTTTTACCTCTCTTATTGAGTTCTCCTAACTTAAATCCTAACTCAAATAAAACCAAGTCACTAAAATTAAAATACCTATCAGTAACTAGCATGTAAAGCATCTTGAACATGGATATATTGATAGAATCAAAGTTAATGATCTTACCAGAAAACACTTTAGTTATCACATCACACAGATAACTCCATTCTTTCCTACGACCCAACCTTCTAATTTCACTTAACTTAGAGTTAGTGAGTGCATAGCCCATAGAATTAAGCATGTTAACAATGTCAGTGTCTGTGTGTGGAGCAGTTACAGTATTATCAGGAATCCTAAAGCATGCTTTGATAATATCACTATTTATGCAAAACTCCTTACCTTTTAAAGTGAAAGTGATGGTCGTGTCTGTTGAGTTGTATACTAAAATTGTTCACATCTCCTATACAACCTCACAGTAAATGGTGGGTGATTCCAGCATGGCATAGTTGAGTTTGCAGTTCTTCATAAAATCCATCATTTTGTGATAGTCACCATATTGCTGAATCTCCTTGTTTACTAAAGCTGAGAAGTTGTTT
This sequence comes from Apium graveolens, assembly GCF_009905375.1. NCBI lineage: Eukaryota > Viridiplantae > Streptophyta > Magnoliopsida > Apiales > Apiaceae > Apium > Apium graveolens. The sequence continues at coordinate 133,744,011 of NC_133652.1, read as the reverse complement.
TAGATATGATTTTCCCTACAGGTGCCATTGTTAGAGATTTGAACTTTGCAGAGAGAGAGTTTGCTTTTGAGAAGAAGGAAGTTAGAGCAATTGAATCTTGAGAATGATAAAAGAAAAGAACGAAAAAGAATTTAGCTTTTATACTATCTCAGAGATAAACTGACAAAAATAATAAAGTAAAATAAAGGACCAATAAAAATTGCCCAAAATAGCCGTTTAAAAAATAAATAAACTGTAAAAATTCCTCACTTATCTGTCGTGTCATGCTTGCAAACTGTAAGTATACTCGATGGATAATGTTCAGAGAATTAACGACTAGGATTGAGACAATTTGAAGGATGAAGATAAAGTAGTTATCCGTCGAGCTATAAAATATTCCAGAAAAATAATTGATTTTTATAGACAAATTGTATTCCAACGGATGAGCAAACTCGATGGATAATGATCATCCGTCGGGATGTAAGTTTTGACTTAGCCAAAATTTCATCCAAAACTTAAAAATCAATTAAATTTCTTTCTGCATAACAACTTGCAAAATATCTGAAATGATTCAAGAAAAATTGAGCAAACCTAATTCACTTACTAACCTTGAAAAGGTGGATTCATCAAGTGGCTTGGTAAATATATCTGCAAGCTGCTTTTCACTTGGAACAAAATGCAGTTCTACGGTACCATTCATCACATATTCCCTTATGAAGTTGTACTTGATATCTATGTGCTTTTTTATTGAATGATGTACTAGATTTTCAGTGATGGAAATTGCACTTGTGTTATCACAGAATATAGGAATCCTATCCACTTGTAGACCATAGTCCAACAATTGTTTTTTCATCCATAAAATTTGTGCACAACAACTACCAGCAGCAATGTATTCAGCTTCAGTTGTAGAAGTAGAAACTGAATTTTGCTTTTTACTGAACCAGAACACAAGCTCGTTTCCTAGAAATTGACAGGTTCCTGTTGTACTTTTCCTGTCTTTTTTACAACCTGCATAATCTGCATCTGAATAACCAGTTAGATCAAAACCATAATCTTTAGGGTACCAAATGCCAAGTTTTGGTGTTCCCTTAAGATATCTAAAAATTCTCTTAATAGCTACTAAATGAGATTCTCTAGGATCAGCCTGAAATCTAGCACAAAGAAAAGTAGCAAACATTATATCTGGCCTACTAGCTGTTAAGTACAGAAGTGGACCAACCATGCCCCTATAACTTGAAATATCAATAGACTTTTTAGTAGTGTTTAATTCAAGTTTAGTTGCAGTGGCCATGGGAGTTTTTGCAGATGTGCAATCCATTAGATCAAACTTCTTTAAAATATCATGAATGTATTTAGTTTGACTAATGAATATTCAATCACTAACTTGCTTGACTTGCAAACCAAGAAAGTAAGTTAGTTCTCCCATCATGCTCATTTCATACTTTCTTTGCATCAATTTGGCAAACTTTTTGCAAACTTTTTCATCTGTAGAGCCAAATATAATATCATCTACATAAATTTGAACAAGTATACTAGAGCCATTAACATTTCTAAAGAATAAAGTTTTATCAACAATCCTCTTGTGAAGTGATTTTCCAAAAGAAACTTTGATAAAGTGTCATACTAGGCTCTAGGTGCTTGCTTCAGTTCATAAAGTGCTTTCAAAAGATAGTAGACATTATTTGGGAAATTTGGATCTTCAAAACCAGGAGGCTGAATAACATAGACTTCCTCCTCCAAATCTCCATTCAGAAATGCACTTTTGACATCCATTTGATAGACCTTGAAATTGGCATGAGCTGCATAGGCTAAGAAAATTATGATGGCTTCAAGTCTTGCAACATGAGCAAAAGTTTCATCAAAATCTATTCCTTCTTGTTGACAATAGCCCTTAGCAACCAATCTAGCTTTGTTCTTGACCACTATGCCATTTTCATCCATCTTGTTTCTGAATACCCATTTGGTGTCAATTGGATTCTTTCCTTTAGGCTTGGGTACCAGCTTCCATACTTTATTCCTTTCAAATTGGTTTAGCTCCTCCTGCATAGCTAAAATCTAATCAGGATCCAATAAAGCTTCTTCTACCTTCTTTGGTTCTTTCTTAGATAGGAAGCTGCTATATAGACATTCTTCTTGAGTTGCTCACCTTGTTTGAACTCTAGAAGACACTTCACTAATGATGAGCTCAAATGGGTGATCTTTTGTCCATTTTCTTTGTTGAGGTAGATTAGCTCTAGATAAAGAGGCCTCATTGTTGTCTTGATGTGTGAATGAGTTTTGATTACTAGAAACTCCCCCTGAGTTTGTGAATCTTTGATTTGAGAAAAGAGATTTTTCTGTAAGTGATCTATTCTGACTTTCAGCTTCTTTTGAAAACCCGACAGATGATGCATTTTGTGTTCTGACGGATGATGTTGATTTTCTCCCGACGGATAAAGCAGATTATCTCCTGACGAATGAAGCATTTTGCAACTCGACAAATGTTGAATTTTGTGCTTTATTAGTAGTAGATTTTTCTGCATTATCCTTTGCCATTGTTTCCTGATCACTTTCATCATCACTGTCATCACTAACCATCTCCACATTATCAAATTTGAGACTCTCATGAGAATCTCCATCTTGCAGTCCTTCAATCTTTTTATCATCAAACACAACATGCAATGATTCCATAACAATTTTGGTTCTTATATTGTAGTCACTATATGCTTTTCCCACAACATATCCAAAAAAAATTCCTTAATCTGCTTTAGCATCAAACTTCTCATGTTGATCAGTCTGATTTCTCAAGATATAACATTTGCAGCCAAAGATATGAAGAAAATTTAGAGTTGGTTTCTTATTCTTGAACAATTGATATGGTGTCATGCACTTTGCTTGATTAACCAAAGAAATATTCTAAGTGTAGCAGGCAGTATTTACAGCTTCAGGCCAGAAATATGTTGGTAACTTTGATTCTTCAAGCATTGTCCTTGCAACTTCAATAAGAGATCTGTTTTTTCCTTTCTACCACTCCATTTTGTTGTGGAGTTCTTGCTGCAGAAAACTCATGCATTATCCCAGTTTCTTCACAAAATGATCTTATCCCAGTTACGAAACTCCCAAAAATCAAATTTAAAAAAAAAACAGATGGGCTGTAACGCATTACAGGGACGCGTTACAAGCACTGTAACGCATTCCAGTAATGCGTTGCAACCCTTTTAAGCCAATAAAGGTTATAACGCATTCCGGGAATGCGCAACAGGGTGTAAGGCATTCCCAGAATGCGCGATAACCCCTTCCCCGCGTGCGCTGCACGCGCCTGCAGCAGCCGACACATCCGTTTTTTTTTGTCTGTTTTCAGCTCACGTCTGCCAGCCGTTTGCTTTCCTGTCGTTACAAACAAAAGGTAACCCCCTTTCCTTTTACTCCCTTCCTTAATAACTCGTTATTAATTTATTATTTTAATTTTATTATTAATAAATTAATTAACATTTATTTAATAAATTAATAAAAATCAAAATAATATGATTTCTTAAATCAGGGAGTAGCAGAAAATTACCAGATCAGCCATGGGTCCTTGTGCAAATTTTAATCATATTTATTCACATGCATAATTATTTCATGAATTTTAATTAAAACAATTTTTAAAAATTCATAACAAATAATCTACACATCACAAAATTATGAAAAAATACCTAGATGATCTACAACACTTGTAGAACCCAAATCAGTAGTCAAAATCTCATTCAAAAATTATTTTGAATTAATTCATAATTAAATCTAAATAAACTTGCAAAAATCATAATAAATCCTTACATGCATAAAAAAACTGAAATTTTTTATATGAATCTCTATATGCAGAACCTAGCTCTGATGTCAATGAAGGAATTTACGGATGAGCGGAAGCGTGATATAACATTTATTCCGTAAAAACCATATACCGCACATATAGAAAAACGTATAAAAGGGAAAAACTGAGGAATCGTAATCATACCTTGTGAATCGAAGCTTTATAAAAATGGAGTGCTAGCAGTTGCTCCTCAGTGTGTGAAGCACTCTACCGGTATCCACCAAGAACGATTCTCTTCGATGAACCTTTTATAAAACCGAGCTTTTATAAAAATGGAGTTTTTGGGAGAGAGAGAGAGGAAGAAGATGGAGGCTATGGTTTTCACAAAACCAATAAATAGAATGAGCCATCTCATTCTATTTATAGGGCTCTCCTAGGGTTATAAAATATATCTTTATATATATATATTAGCCCCCACATTTTATCTTTATAAAATGCTTTAATAATAATTAAAACTATTTTAATCATTATTTCTTTTTCTAAATTATTTAGAAAATAATTATCTCTCTCATTATTTCATCAAAGAAAATATTCTTTTATGGTGTGACCCTGTAGGTTCAATATTATTCCGGTAGTAGAAATAAATAATAATAAACTTTTGTTAATTATTTATATGAATACTAAAATTCACTAAATATAATTAACTGATTAATTATATTTATTCTACATCGTGAGTGATGCTTCTCAACATATCGCGACTATCCGGATAATATGAATTCACTGCTTAGAATACAAAGAACCTGTCAGTGACTAGTTACCGTACAATGAATTCCTTCTACCCTTACAATATCCCGATTAAATACAAGGCATGGATCTCGTGTCAGGCCTATCAAATTTAATCATATGATTTCTTATTCATAATGCAAAGTTCATATCAATGCAAATTAGAAACTCCTTTCTAATTTCATACACTCTGGTCAGAGATTCCAGAACTCGCATACTAAGAATAACATAGGATATTCTCTTCCTATACTGGAAGGGGTAGATCCTCTATTGACGTTAACTATCTCTATACACAAATCCCTATGCCTTGAATAGACCTAATGGATGTCCTTGAGACTAAGGACTAAACCAAAGCACAATTCATTATATATAAGATAACTTTAACGATCTCAAGTCTAAGGACACTTGTACAACTATCACTCAGTGAACCACTATTGACACGTGAGTAATCTCCATTAGTTGTTCAACTTATCGAGTCATGTTCAGTGAACTTATTTCCTAATAAGCACCTACATACTAGCTATTGTGTCACCACACAAATGCCTATAAGAACAGACATCCTCCTGAAGGGAGCAAGAATAGTATGTACTCCCTCTGTCCCTAAATACTTTTCCCATTTGTGTCAGACACGTTTGCCAATACACGTTTTTGATTGTTAATATCTTTAATTTCGTATTAGTATTAAATATAAAAAGTTCACTGTATTAAAGTACTCGTAAACACGAATACAACAAGATTACTCATGGCTATGTTTGATCTTATAGATTAACCGTAAATTAATAGTCAATCGCTTAACGTGAACAGTGAAAAAAGTCAAAGTGAGAAAAGTTTTGTGGTACGGAGGGAGTACCAATCTTTGCGGATCCACTAACATCCGATTAGTTATCCTATGATCAGGAACTGTTTAAGTCTAGAGTTATCATCTTCTAGATCTCACTATTATAATCTCATTATCATTCTAGAAGCTTTACTCTAAACTATGGAACATCTTATTTAAAACACTTTAAATAGATAGAGCCCATAATAAAAACATAACAAGTCTTTTATTAATATCAATGAAATCAAATAGGAATACAAGAAAGTTCTTCCTATCTCATCATACATGATTGGATTTAGGACAAACACTTTCAGTTCTTTCATGACAAGATCATTCATGGTCTTGATGTTTAGATGGGATAGCTTCTTGTGCCACAGCTAACTTTCATCTTGACTTGCTTTACTGAGAAGGCAAGTAACAGATTTTACATTTGATGAGTTGAAGTCAGCTAGATATATATTTCATCTTCTCACACTTGTGAGAACCACTTTGTTACTTCTTTTATTAGACTCAACACAGGCTTCTGAATTGAAGGTTACTGAATTGCCCGTATCACAAAGCTGGCTGATACTCAGCAAATTATACTTGAGACCATCCACTAGGGTAACCTTGTTGTGTATATGTTGTGTACTTGATGATTTCATGAACAAAACACCTTGGTAGATTTTACTTAGTGAAAATGTAGCACTCGACGGATAAGGATTATAGTCTCCACGGATAACTCATTTTAGTCTCGATGGATGATGACTTATTATCCATCGAGTGAGTAGCTTATGTAACAATAAGTTTGTAGCACATTTCTGCATACACATTGTTTAGAATCTGTAGTAGCTCTTAAGTCATGTTGACTGTAACTAGATATGCAGAATAGGTTGATTAATTTTACATAGATGATGTCTTGTAATTCTGCATAAATGAACTGAAGTCAAGTGCCTGATTGCTACCCGACGGATAAACAACAATTAATTCGAAGGATGATCAACAACCCGACGGATGATCATTAACTCGACGGATGATCATAAACCCGACGGATAAAGAATTCAAATATCTGTTTACAGTGACAACACAGTCACATGCGTCGAGTGTATGCAAATGGAATTTGGTAGCCTATTCAACTGGGTTTTCGAGAACAAAGAAGCATTGCTATTTCCATGCTATTATGAAGATATTCAAAGATGCTGGAATAGAGTAATGAAGTAGCATTGTATTAGACTTGATAGTTTTTGTTTTATTATCTTGTCTTATTACTTTGTAATCTTGGTGATATATAAACCAAGAAGCAGCAAATAAAATAGTAACTAAGGAACTAAGAAACTCAGATAGAAAGAGAGAAACATTTCTAAGTTGTACTCTTAGCATTCTCTCATTCTTAGTTGTTATCATTTTGTAAGCAGCTGTGAGCTTTTTGTACACATAGTTCTCTCGATATATATTATATATCTCTGGTGGAATCATTCAAATCCACCAGAAAGTTTTTAAAGACTCTTGTTTTTAATTACTTGTGTTTTGATTCATTTCAAGTAACTATTCCGCATTCTGCTAATCAATTCACACTTATATATATATTTGAGTTAGAACATTTTTATTCAAGAAAAGTTTCAAGAATTCCATTCAACCCCCCTTCTGTAATTCTTGTTACATTGTTAAGGGACTAACAATTGGTATTAGAGCAAGCTCTTGAAGAACAAAGAGTTTAAAGATAAAAACAATACATCAAGATGAACAAGAAGGATGTTGGAGTCAAGATTCCTTTTCTGGATAAAGATAATTAACATCATTAGAAGGTAAAGATGCATCTTCATTTGCTTTCTCAAGATGAGGCCTATGTGGCTGCATAGAAAGAGGCCCTCATGTTCCAATGAGAGCTGGAACTGGAAACGAGCCATCTGTCCCCAAGCCAAGGCATGAATGGTCTGATCCTGATATTGAACAAGTCAGGAGGAATAAAAAGGCCATGAATATCCTGTTTAATGGAGTTGATGGTGATATGTTTGACAACATTATCAACTGCAAAACTGCCAAGGATGTTTGGGATACAATACAGATCATCTGTGATGGCACTGAGCAAGTTAGAGAAAATAAGATGCAGCTACTGATTCAGCAATATGAGCATTTTCATAATGAAGAAAGTGAGTCTCTCATTGACATTTTTAGTAGGTTTCAAAAACTGCTAAATGCTCTAAAGTTGCATGGAAGGGTCTATCAGACAAAAGACTCCAATCTGAAATTCCTTAGATCTCTTCCAAAGGAATGGAAACCAATGACAGTCTCATTGAGAAACTCACAAGATTAAAAGGAGTTTACTTTGGAGAGACTGTATGGCATCCTGAAAACTTATGAGCTTGAAATAGAGCAAGATGAGAGGATGAAGAGAGGAAAGAAGAAAGGAGGGTCCAATGCACTAGTTGCTGAGTTAGAGAAAGAGAAGGAGATGAAGATGGAAGCTGTTGAGTCAACTTCAAGGGTCTGTGAAAGCAAGGTCAAGGGGCTTGCAGTAGAAAATGAAGATTCTTTGAGCCAAGATGACATGGAAGACATTGATGAACATTTAGCATTTCTTTCCAGAAGATTTTCCAAACTCAAGTTCAAAAAGAACTTTGGAGCAGCCAAGCCAAATAGAAACATGGTGGATAAATCAAAATTCAAATGTTTCAAATGTGGCTTGGCAGGGCACTTTGCCAGTGAGTGTAGAAAGTCAGATTCCAGTAAGAAAAAGTTTGAGCCTGTGAATTATAAGAAAAAATACTTTGAGCTGCTCAAATAAAAGGAAAGGGCTTTCATTACACAAGAAAAAGACTGGGCAGCAGATGGTCTGGATGAAGATGAAGATGTCAGCTATGTCCATCTAGCCCTAATGGCCAAGTCTGATGAAACAGAAACAAGTTCTTCAAGTAATCAGGTAATTACTACAAACCTTGCACATTTATCTAAAGCTGAGTGTAATGATGCTATAAATGACATGTCTATAGAGTTATATCATTTGCGTGTTACAAATTAAGTCTCTTACTAAAGAAAATGCTAAAATCAAAGAAAACAATTTATTTTTGAGTGAGAGAAATAATGTGCTAGAGTCTCAGTTCATTGATTTTGAAAAATTAAGAATTGAGTGTAAGATTGCCAATGAGGAATTAACTGAGTCCTTGAAGAAAGAAGAAATTTTGAAGAAGCAGCTCGAGCGTGAACAAGAGGTGATTAAGACATGGAAAACATCTAGAGATGTCCATGCTTAAATCACCAAAGTTCAAGGAATTGAGTCCTTCTGTGATGCAGCCTGGAAAAAGAACAAGGAGAAACTAGAACCAAATTTGGTGGATGGAGTGCAAACAGATGTAGACTCGACGGATGATTAGGGTCATCCGTCGGTTAACAAAAAGGGTTATCCGTCGACTGGTGAAAATCCTCATCCGTCGGTTGTAAGCAAGGCTATCAGTAAAGCCAAACTTGTTAAGTTGAATGAAAAGTATGGACCTCTTTCCAAGAACTTTGTTCAGGAGAATCAAGTCAAGTTAAGAAAGGGAAAAAGGCTAATGTTGGTCACATGACTGTCAAATAGTTAAGTGACAGACTTGAAAAGATTGAGGTGAAAATAGAGGCTAAAAAGAAAAATAATAGAAATGGTAAAGTAGGGATTAACAAACATAATAACTACACACCTGATAAATATGCTCCTAGAAAAATCTGTGTCAAGTGTGGTAGTGTAAATCATTTGTCTTTTAATTGCAAATCTGCCATGCCTACTCCCATGTCTGTGCCACCTCACTTTCCCAACATGAATGTCATGCCTCCCATGCCTATGAATGCTATGTCTACACATAATATGAATGCACAGTTTGCTAATATGCCATTTGCACCTAATCCTTAATATGTTGCATTTAGTATGCCACAAATGCCATTTAGCATTCCTTACTGGAATAACATGTTCACTAATAGTATGCCATTCCCTGTTGATTATAATATGCATGATAATTTTGTTGCAATGAATGGTTTCAAAGGCCCAACTCAAATGACCAAGGATAAATCTGATATCCACAAGTTAAATGAGATAAAGCCTAAGAAACAGAAAAAGAAAGCTAACAAGGAAGGACTCAAGGAAACTTGGGTACCAAAATCAACTTGATTTGATTTTGATGTGTGCAGGGAAACAGAAAGAATCTTTGGTACTTGGATAGTGGTTATTCAAGACACATGACTGGTGATTCTACCCTGCTCACAGAGTTCAAGGAGAGAGCTGGCCCAAGTATTACTTTTGGAGATGACAGTAAGGGTTATACTGTAGGATATGGCTTGATTTCAAAGGACAATGTCATCATTGAGAAAGTTGCCTTAGTGGATGGTCTCAAACATAACTCGTTGAGTATCAGCCAGCTTTGTGATAAAGGCAACTCAGTAACCTTCAACTCAGAAGCCTGTGTTGTGACTAACAAAAGAAGCAACAAAGTGGTTCTCACTGGTGTGAGAAAAGGAAATGTGTACCTAGCTGATTTCAACTCATCTAATGCAGAATCTGTTACTTGTCTTCTCAGTAAAACAAGTCAAATGAAAGTTAGTTATGGCACAAGAAGCTATCCCATTTAAACTTCAAGACCATGAATGAGCTAGTAAAGAAAGAACTGGTTAGAGGCTTTCCTCTAGTGGAATTTTCTAAGGATGGACTGTGTGATACCTGTCAAAAAGGGAAGCAGATTAAAGCATCATTCAGGAAGAAACTTGATTCAACAATTGAAGAACCTTTGCAACTGCTAGACATGGATTTGTTTGGACAAGTCAATGTGTTGTCCATCTCAAGGAAAAGATTTTGCCTAGTAATTGTAGATGATTTCTCAAAGTTCTCTTGGACATATTTCTTAAAGTCTAAAGATGAGGCTAGTGAAATCATCATCAATCACATAAGGCAAGTCAATAATCATCCTGATTTCAAGGTTAGAAGAATCAGGAGTGACAATGGAACTGAGTTCAAGAATTCAGTCATGAGAGCATTTTGTGAGGAAAATGGGATTCTGCATGAGTTTTCAGCAGCAAGAACTCCACAATAGAATGAAGTAGTGGAAAGGAAGAACATATCACTTATTGAAGTTGCAAGGACAATGCTTGAAGAATCTAAACTGCCAACATATTTCTGGGCTGAAGCTGTAAATACTGCATGCTACACTCAGAATATTTCCCTGGTTAATCAAGCAAGATGCATGACTCCCTATTAATTGTTCAAGAACAAGAAGCCAACTCTAAATTTTCTTCATGTCTTTGGCTGCAAATGCTATATTCTGAGAAATCAAACTGATCAAAATGGGAAGTTTGATGCTAAAGCAGATGAAGGAATTTTTGTTGGATATGCTGTTGGTAAAGCATATAGAGTCTATAATCTAAGAACCAATATTATTGTGGAATCAATACATGTTGTGTTTGATGATAAAAAGATTGAAGGACTTCAAGATGGAGATTACCATGAGAGCCTCAAATTCGATAATGTGGAAATGGTTAGTGATGACAGTGATGATGAAAGTGATCAAGAAACAATATCAAAGGATAATGCAGAAAAATCTACTACCAATAAAGCACAAAACTCAACATCTGTCGAGTTGTATAATGCTTCATCCATCGGGAGGCAATCTGCGTTATCCATCGGGAGATAACCAGCTTCATCCGTCGGTATTCAAAATTCACCATCCGTCGGGTTATCAAAAGGAGCAGAAAGTCAGGATAGATCACCTATAGAAAGCTCCCCTTTCTCAAATCAAAGATCCACAAACTCAGGGGGAGTTTCTAACAATCAAAACTCAATCACACATCAAGACAAAAATGAGGCCTCTTCATCTAGAGCTAATCTACCTCAACAAAGAAAATGGACAAAAGATCACCCCTTTGAGCTCATAATTGGTGATGTTTCTTCTAGAGTTCAAACCAGGAGAGCAACTCAAGAAGAATTTCTATACAACAGCTTTCTTTCCAAGGAAGAACCAAAGAAGGTAGAAGAAGTTTTGTTGGATCCTGATTGGATTTTAGCTATGCAGGAGGAGCTAAACCAATTTGAAAGGAATAATGTATGGAAGCTGGTGCCCAAGTGATAAGTGGCATTTTATACCACTTAGAACGTCTTATAATAGCTTAAATTGGTGTCTTGAAATCAAGTATTTTATGTATTTGATGCGTTTTTCTAGTATTTGCGCATTTCAGGGTATTAGTTGCATTTCGGGGGAGAATTCATCAAAAATAAGCCTTGGCATGTGTCTAGCATTGCAAGAGGGAAGAGAGGAGCAGATTACAGCGAAGAAACGGAGCAAAAACAGACCATTTTCCAGAAGGGGTCTGAGCGCCCGCTCAGCTATGCTGAGCGGCCGCGCAGGAAGCTGAGCGCCCGTTCAGCTATGCTGAGCGGCCACGCAGGGACGGAAATTCAGATTTATTATTTTAGACTCCTATTTCTGTTTGGCTTCCAACTTCTGAGTAATCTGAGTTTTATGGGACTCCTATATAAGTAGATTTCAGAGACGTTTCATGTGTGTTGGATCGTTGTATTAATCGAGGAGCGAAGGAGATCAGGAAGAAGACCGTTTTAGCACACCGCAACGAAGAGGAAGCATATTTTCTTGTGATTCTTTATTTCATTGTAACGTTGGATGCTAGTTTTCTTTGCTTTGAACCTATTACTCTTGTGACGTACTCTGGTTTAATATAATTAGTTTAGTTATTATTCTTTTGTGTTTATTTATCATGTTTTCAAATGAACCCATGATGACGATAAGTGCTAACATGGGCTAATCGTGATCATGGGGTCGTAACGGATTTACTATGGAATTCTTTAGTTAGTTTTATTCGCCCTGTGTAATCAAAAGGAATAATTTGTTCTTAAATCATTATATTGTCAATTTCTATAGACATATAGGGACTCAACATAATTGATGCCTATTCAACTTCTATCTTAATTGTGGATGTTTGGTAGAATGGTATTAGTACAATGAAAGTTGGCTTTTATCAGTTTCGTGTTATTCGATTAATATCATCACTGTTGCATGCTAAGGGTAATAACAATGACTATTGAAGGAAGTAGTAATGAAGTTGTGATCTCATGAGTGTTTTAATATTGTTAATTCGAAGTGTTAATTAAGTGGTTAATTTTAGTAGTTAATTGTAGTTAATAATTAGTTACTTAAATCTAAGTGTTATTGTCTTAACATTGAGAAGTAATCATACATTGGTGAGTGAGTTAAATTGAACATAATTAGTCTGAGTCTATGTGGGAACGAACTAGAAAGTATTCTATATTACTTGTGAATGCATATACTTGCGTGAATATTAGTGCGTGTTTTCGCCCTAACACCAAGCCTAAAGGAAAGAATCCAATAGACACCAAATGGGAATTCAGAAAAAAGATGGATGAAAATGGCATAGTAGTCAGGAACAAAGCTAGATTGGTTGCTAAGGGCTATTGTCAACAAGAAGGAATAGATTTTGATGAAACATTTGCTCCTGTTGCAAGACTTGAAGCCATCAGAATCTTCTTAGCCTATGCAACCCATGCCAATTTCAAGGTCTATCAAATGGATGTCAAAAGTGCCTTTTTGAATGGAGATTTGGAGGAGGAAGTCTATGTCAGTCAACCTCCTGGTTTTGAAGATCCAAATTTTCCAGAACATGTCTATTATCTTTTGAAAGCACTTTATGGATTGAAGCAAGCACCTAGAGCCTGGTATGACACTTTATCAAAGTTCCTTTTGGAAAATCATTTCATAAGAGGTACTGTAGATGAAACTTTATTCTTTAGAAATGTTAATGGCTCTAGTATACTTGTTCAAATTTATGTAGATGATATTATTTTTGGCTCTACAGATGAGAAACTTTGTAAAAAGTTTGCTAAATTGATGCAAAGTAAGTATGAAATGAGTATGATGGGAGAACTAACTTACTTTCTTGGTTTGCAAGTTAAGCAAGTCAGTGATGGAATATTCATTAGTCAAAATAAATACATTCATGATCTTTTAAAGAAGTTTGATCTAATGGATTGCACATCAGCAAAAACTCCCATGGCCACTGCAACTAAGCTTGAATTAAACACTACTGAAAAGTCTATGGATATTTCAAGTTATAGGGGCATGGTTTGTTCACTTCTGTACTTAACAGCTAGTAGGCCAGATATAATGTTTGCTACTTGTCTTTGTGCTTGATTTCAGGCTGATGCAAGAGAATCTCACTTAGTAGCTATTAAGAGAATTTTCAGATATCTCAAGAAAACACCAAAACTTGGCATTTGGTACCCTAGAGATTCTGGTTTTGATCTAACTGGTTATTCAGATGCAGATTATGTAGGTTGTAGAATTGATAGAAAAAGTACAACAGGAACCTGTCAATTTCTAGGAAAGAAGCTTGTGTCCTGGTTCAGTAAAAAGTAAAATTCAGTTTCTACTTCTACAGTTGAAGCTGAATATATTGCTGCAGGCAGTTGCTGTGCACAGATTTTATGGATGAAAAATCAGTTGCTAGACTATGGTTTGCAAGTTGAGAGGATTCCTATTTTCTGTGATAACACAAGTGCAATTGCCATCACTGAGAATCCCGTAGAACATTCAAGGACAAAGCACATAGATATCAAGTACCACTTCATAAGGGAACATATAATGAATGGTACTGTGGAACTATATTTTGTTTCAAGTGAGAAGCAGCTTGCAGATATCTTTACCAAGCCACTGGATGAATCCACCTTTTCAAGGTTGGTAAGTGAGTTAGGTATGCTTAATTATTCTTAAATCTATATGAGATAATTTGCAAGTTGAAATGCAGCCAAAAATTTAATTGATTTTTCAATCTTGGATGAAATTTTGGCTAAGTCAAAATTTACATCTCGACGGATGATCTTTATCCATCGAGTTTGATCATCCGTTGGTATACTATTTGCTAATAAAAATCAATTATTTTTCTGGAATATTTTATGACTCGACGGATAACAGTCTATCCTCATCCGTCGAATTGTCTTAATCTCAGTCGCTAATTCCCTGAACATTATCCATCGAGTATACTTACAGTTTGTAAGCATAACACGACGGATAATGGGTGGAATTTTTACAGCTTATTTTTAAACGGCTATTTTAGGCAATTTTAATTGGTTAATTTATTTTACTTTATTATTTTTAGCAGGTATTTTTGAGATAGTATAAAAGCTTATTTCATTTCTATTGCTTTTCTTTTATCCTTCTCAAATCAACTGCTTCAATTTCTTTCTCTTTCAAACACTTACTCTTTCTCTTCAAGCTCTTATTCTCTAACAATGGCGCCCGTTGTCAAGATTATGTCTCAAACTGAGTATATTTATGAGAAGAACAATTTCACTGCACTAGTAAACAAGGGTATTCAGCAATCTGGTGACTATCATAAGATGATGGACTTTGTGAAGAATTGCAAGCTCAGCTATGCCATGCTGGAATCACCCACAATCTTTTATGAAGTTGTTGAAGAAATGTGGACCACTGCTACATACAACTCAACAGATAAGACAATCACACTCACCATCAAAGGTAAGGAATTCTGTATCAATAGTGATGTTATAAAAGCATGTTTCAAGATTCCTGATAACACTGTGACCTCACCACACACTGACACTGACATAATCAATATGCTTAATTCCATGAACTATGCTCTTTCTACTTCTAAGTTAAGTGACATTAGGAGATTGGGCCTTAGGAAAGAATGGAGTTTTATGTGTGATGTACTGAAGACCCCAACATGCACATAAGGAATTTTGTCGAGATCTGCAGTACTTTCAAATATAATGGTGTGACTGATGAGGCGATCAAGCTGAGGCTTTTCCCATTCTCACTGAGGGATAAAGCTAAGGACTGGTTACATTCTGAACCAGCTGGGTCCATCACTACTTGGAAAGATCTTGCGCAAAAGTTTTTGGTGAAGTTTTATCCTATGGCAAAGACTGCTGCTATGAGGAGTGCTTTTACTCAGTTTGCGCAGCAACCTACAAAATCTATGTTCGAAGCTTGGGAGCGCTACAAGAAAATGTTGAGAAAGTGTCCACATCATGGAATGCCCGATTGGATGGTGATCACTGGTTTCTATAATGGTTTAAGGGCCCAATCTCGGCCCATGCTCGATGCAGTAGCTAGAGGCGCCTTGTGGGCCAAAAGCTATACTGAGGCTTATAATCTTATTGAGACTATGGCTGCAAATGAGCATCAAAACCCAACTCAAAGGATGATGCCTGGAAAGGTAGCAGGTATTCTGGAAGTCGATGCAGCCACCGTTATTGCAGCGCAGCTCCAAGCGCTGTCTATGACGGTCGATTCTCTAGCTATCTATGGAGTCAATCAAATAGCTATGGTATGTAAGCTTTGTGCAGGATCTCATGCTACGGATCAGTGTTCTCTTGTTAACGAATATGTTCAGTATGTGAACAATTATCAGCGACAACAGCAGCCTGTGCCAGCTACTTATCATCCTAACAACATAAATCATCCAAATTTCAGCTAGGGTAATAATCAGAATGCTATTCAGCCACCATATCAGCAAGGTATGAGTAAACAGTTCAATCCACCTGGATTCCAGCAACCATAGCAGTATGCTCAAAGGCAATCATATCCTCAACAGGGAGGTGCAGCTGCACCCACTAGTGCTGATTTTGAGGAACTTAAGCTGTTGTGCAAGAGTCAAGCGGTATCGATCAAGACCTTGGAAAATCAAATCGGTCAAATAGCCAATGCGGTGCTCAATCATCAACCTGGCACACTTCCCAGTGACACGGAAGTGCCAGGCAAGAAGGAAGCCAAAGAGCAAGTCAAGTCTATTACCTTAAGGTCTGGGAAAGTTGCTGATGCTGAAAAGGCAAAAGAAGGAGAAGCTGAAGTTGGAGATGAAGAAGCTAAGCAAAAGGAGAAAGCGATGGAACCAAGGAAGACTACTGTTGAACACACTCTGCCTGAGGGTAATACAGGGGAGAAACAGCTCTATCCTCCTCCACCTTTCCCTAAGAGATTGCAACAACAAAAGCTGGATAAGCAGTTCGGTAAGATCTGGAGGTGTTCAAGAAACTTCACATCAATATACCTTTCGCTGAGGCTCTGGAGCAAATGCCTAGTTATGCGAAGTTTATGAAGAATATTCTTTTAAGGAAGGTGAAACTTGATGACCTTGAGACCGTTGCTCTAACGGAAGAATGCAGTGCTGTGTTGCAACAAAAGTTACCTCCAAAGCTTAAAGATCCAGGTAGCTTCACCATTCCTAGCACCATTGGCAAGTTGTCTTTCAACAAGTGCCTTTGCGATTTGGGAGCAAGCATAAATCTGATGTCGTTGTCGATCTTTAAAAAGTTGGACTTACTTGATCCAAAGCTCACCTACATGTCTCTACAATTGGCTGATCGTTCTATTACTTACCCAAGAGGCATAGTGGAGGATGTGCTAGTCAAGGTGGATAAGTTCTTCTTTCCTGCATACTTTGTTATTCTGGATTTCGAGGAAGATAAGAAGATTGCCATAATCTTGGGAAGACCTTTCTTGGCTACTGGCCGTACCTTGATAGATGTGCAGAAAGGTGAACTTACTATGCGGGTGCAGGATCAGGATGTGACCTTCAATGTATTGAAAGCAATGAAATTCCATACAGAAGATGAGGAGTGCTTAAAAGTGGATTTGATTGATTCTGCAGTTACTTCGGAACTCGATCATATGCTAATGTCTGATGCATTAGAAAATGCCTTAGTGGGGGATTTTGATAGTGATGATGAGGATGGCAATGAGCAATTACAATATCTTAATGCTTCTCCCTGGAGGCGAAAGCTGGACATGCCATTTGAAGCTCTTGGTACTTCTGACCTCAAAAATGCTGAAGGAAAGCTCAAACCATCAATTGTGGAAGCACCCACCTTGGAGCTTAAGCCATTGCCTGAACACTTGAGGTACTTTTTTAGGTGATGCATCTACATTACCTGTTATTATTGCATCTGACCTTTCAGGTAGTGAGGAGGACAAACTCTTAAGGATTTTGAGGGAATTCAAATCGGGGGATGAGCCCTTCATATTGCATGCATAAGAGTTTGCTAGAGGAGGGTAGTAAGCCAACTATTAAGCAACAGCGCAGACTTAATCCTATCATGAAAGAGGTGGTGAAGAAAGAAATTCTGAAGTGGCTGGATGCAGGAATCATTTATCCTATTTCTGACAGTTCTTGGGTGAGCCCCGTGCAATGTGTGCCTAAGAAAGGGGGTATTACTGTGGTAGCAAATGAGAAGAACGAGCTCATCCCCACTCGAATAGTCACAGGATGGAGAGTATGCATGGACTACCAAAAGTTGAACAAGGCCACGAGGAAGGATCACTTCCCTCTTTCATTTATTGATCAGATGCTTGACAGGTTGGCTGGTCATGAGTATTATTGTCTTCTGGATGGCTACTTGGGGTATAATCAGATTTGTATTGCACCAGAGGATCAAGAAAAGACTACCTTCACTTGTCCATTTGGCACGTTTGCTTTTCGCAGAGTTTTGTTTGGGTTATGTGGCGCACCGACCACTTTTTAGAGATGTATGATGGCTATATTCTCTGACATGATTGGGAATAATGTCGAGGTGTTCATGGACAACTTCTCCGTCTTTGGACATTCAAATGATGAATGTTTGAATAATCTTCGTGTCGTGCTCAAAAGGTGTGTGGAAACTAATTTGGTGCTCAATTAGGAAAAATGTCATTTTATGGTGCGTGAAGGCATTATTCTTGGGCATAAGGTCTCTAGCAAGGGTCTTGAGGTGGATAAAGCCAAGGTGGGAGTCATTGAAAATCTTCCACCACCTATTTCTGTGAAAGGAATCCGTAGTTTTCTTGGTCATGCGGGTTTTTATCCGCGTTTCATCAAGGACTTTTCAAAGATATCTAAGCCACTGTGCAACTTGCTTGAGAAGGATGTGCCTTTTAAATTTGATGATGAATGTTTGACGGCATTCGAGACTCTCAAGAAGAGTTCAATCACTGCACCCATTATTACAACACCGGATTGGACAGAGCCTTTTGAGATGATGTGTGATGCGAGTGATTATGCGGTAGGCGCAGTTCTTGGGCAGCGCAAGAATAATCTCTTTCATGTGGTCTACTATGCTAGCAAGACCTTAAATGGGGCCCAAATGAACTACACCACTACTGAGAAGGAGCTCTTGGCTATAGTCTTTGGTTTTGAGAAATTTTGATCTTATCTGCTTGGGACAAAAGTGACAGTATTCACTGATCATGCGGCCATTCGCTATTTGGTTTCCAAGAAGGATTCGAAGCCGAGACTCATTCGTTGGGTGCTCTTACTACAGGAATTTGAGTTAGAGATAAAGGATCGAAAAGGTACTGTGAATCAAGTAGCTGACCATCTCTCTAGATTGGAGAATTCCGAGTCTACTTCACATGATAAGACATTGATCAACGAATCTTTTCCGGAAGAGCAGTTGTTCGCAGTACGGGAGGAAGAGCCATGGTTCACAGATATTGTGAATTATCTTGTCAGTAATATAATGCCTCCTAATTTGACCACAGCTCAAAAGAAGAAGTTTCTACATGAGGTGAAGTGGTATATGTGGGATGAACCGTATTTGTTTAGACAGGGAGCTGACCAGATCATCAGGAGATGTATCCCATTCTGTGAGACGGAGGGGATATTACGAGAGTGCCACTCCACAGTTTATGGAGGACACTATGGTGGTGAGAAGACGGTAACTCGTATTCTGCAAGCAGGTTTTTTCTGGCCTACCTTGTTTAAGGATGTTCATCAGTTTATTTTAAGGTGTGATCGTTGCCAAAAAGTGGGAAATTTGATGAGAAAGGATGAGATGCCGTTAAACGTGATGCTTGAAGTCGAGGTCTTTGATGTTTGTGGAATCGATTTCATTGGGCCTTTTGTCTCATCCTGCAACAATCAGTACATCTTGCTGGCAGTCGATTATGTCTCAAAATATGTAGAAGTCAAAGCTCTACCGACAAATGATGCAAAGGCAGTGTTGAATTTTCTCCATAAGCAGATTTTCACAAGGTTTGGAACGCCACGAGTAATCATAAGTGATGAAGGGTTGCATTTCTGCAACCGTAAGTTCACTTCTATGATGCAGCGTTATAATGTGAATCATCGAGTTGCTACTGCCTATCATCCGCAAATAAATGGTCAAGCGGAAGTGTCTAACAGAGAGATCAAGCGCATTCTAGAGAAGGTTGTTTGTCCGTCAAGGAAGGATTGGTCTTTAAAGCTCGATGAAGCTGTTTGGGCTTACAGAACATCATACAAAACTCCACTTGGTATGTCCCCGTTTCAACTGGTGTATGGTAAGGGATATCATTTACCTGCAGAGCTTGAGCATAAGGCCTATTGGGCATTGAAAAAGTTGAACCTGGATTTAGATGCAGCTGGAAAGAAGCGAATGCTTCAGCTTAATGAACTTGATGAATTTCGACTCCAAGCGTACGAGAACAACAAAATGTACAAGGAAAAGGTGAAAAGCTGACATCTTAAGTTATTCGTGCCGGGGCAACAAGTTCTCTTATTCAACTCTCGTCTCCGACTTTTTCCTGGGAAGTTGAAATCAAGGTGGTCTGGACCTTTTATTGTCAAAACTGTGTTTCCACATGGAGTGGTGGAGATTTTTGAGAATGATCCGGACCAAGCATTCAAGGTTAATGGTCAGCGTTTGAAGCACTACTATGGGGACACGGCAAACCGAGAAGTGGTTAGTGCCGTTTTATTGTCAACTTGAGGAAGGTACGCAACGTCAAGCCAATGACAAAAAAGAAGCGCTTCGTGGGAGGCAACCCATGATTTGTTGTTACAGGAACCCTTAGAAGTTAATAACCTATCCAAAACCACAAAAAAATCAGAAAAACCGGGCTAGAATTTTTTTTTCCAGTAGCCTCCTGAGCGCCCGCTCAGTAAGCTGAGCGGCCGCTCAGGGGTCGGCTGGGAGAAAATTTTTTTAGTTCAATAAAAATCCAAAAAAATCAGAAAAATAAAAAAACAAATACAGCCCATAAACCCACGACCTATTCCCCATTATCCCATGATTTAAACCCTTAAACCCACTCCTAATCAAATTCTACCCTAATCCATACCCTATATATACATACACCGATCCTATATATCTCCCATACACTTTCTACACTTCAACTCTCTCCCAAACACAAAAACACAAATCTCAAGCACTTTTATTCAGATTCGATGGCACCCAAGAGAGCAAGGACTATTGATAGTAGCAGCACTGTCCCTACTGCTGATTCTTCGAGGGGTATTGCTGCGAGGCCTCGTTTGAATGATAGGGTTGCTGAGGAGGAGTACACTAGGCTTCTGGGGAAGCCGATTCTGAAGGAGAGGGGATTTTTATAATCGGGGAGGGATGGTGAGTTGCTGCCTATGATTGCTGAGAAGTGGTGGATAGCTTTTTGTGAGTCGCCTGAAGGAGTGCCGATGAGCGTGGTTCGCGAGTTCTATGCGAACGCGAAGGCCGAGAAGAATGGGTTTTCTGTGGTCCGGGGGATGACGATTGATTATCACCTAGTGGCAATTCACTGTGTGATTGGGCAGAGACAGAGGAAGCCCACGGAGGAGAACTGGAATGAGAAGACTGCTGATGATTTTGACTTGGATTTGATTTGTGCTACTCTCTGTAGGTCGGGCACAGTATGGACTTTCAAGACTGGAACTAATGAGTATCGTCACTTTCCGGCGATCGCGATGAACAGGTATGCCCGTACATGGAATGTGTTTATTTGTGCTAATATTCTGCCTTCTTCGCATGCACATGAGGTCACAGTTGAGAGAGCACAGTTGTTGTGGGGAATTTTGAATGAGGAGTACTATGTGGACCTTGGTGAGTTCATCTACCAAGGAATTCTGAAGTTTTTGAGGGGAGCTAAGCACATGAACATCCCCTATGCATCCACGGTTACTAAGCTTTGCCGAGCGGTGGGAGTTCAGTGGCCGTCTCATGAGTAGTTGCAGTTGCCGGCCGCTCTTATTGATTCCGGGACTCTGAATGCGATGCAGGAGTGGACCGGTGGTGAGCCCGAGGAGCATGGGATGGGTTATCATCTTCCAGGGGGCGTCCAACATGAGGTGCTACTATGGCGAGGCCAAGGCGTGATGAGGCTGGTTCTTTTAGAGCTCAGGAGGGTGCTGGGATGGATGATGCCCAGTATAGGAGGCTGTCATGGAGGATGAATGCTATGTACGAGACGCAGAGCAGGTTTGCTCAGGAGCTCACCCTTGCGCTAGGGACCACTTTTCGAGGCCTTGGAGCTGATATCCAGTGGCCAGTTTTTGGTGAGGACTCTGCATATCTGCCTCCTGATACACCACCCACTGAGGGTGATGATGATGATGATCTCTCCGAGTAGATATACCCTGTGTTCCTTTCTACTACCTTCACTGGGGATAGTGAAGATTTTAAGTTTGGGGGTGGTAGTTAAGGAATATTTTGTGTGTGTGTCATATAGTTGCATATTCATGATAGTTTAGTTTATATAATTGCATAATTTTTGCCATATAGTTTTTTTTATAGCTTTATTTGTTTATTATGTCATGTAGCTCATGCATATGCCATGATCCCTTTTGCGATGATTTGCCGACTGATTTGTAATGTTGATGCGAGTGTAGTGATAGCATTAAGATTTCATCTTTAGGCTCTTGAACATTTGGAACCCAAATTCTGTAGGAATACCTTATTATTCCTTTATCATCTTTCTCGGTATTAATCTTTTATCTAATTGTTGGCTCTCTGCCTTCATTCATCACTTTTTCTAGCACAATATGTTCTTTTTCGATAATTCAGTCTGTATTACAATCTCAAACAGCTTTTTGTTACCGGCTTCGGTTACCTTCACTTCTATTTCCATTTTCTCAAAATCTCTTATAAACTCTCCCAAAGACATTATTATCTTGAGTCTCTCTTTTATACTAAGGGCATTAGCCACCATTTTGGCTTTCCCTGGATGATAAAGAATCTCATAATCGTAGCCCTTGATTAGTTCTAACCATCTCCTCTGGTGCATGTTGAGCTCTTTCTACGTCAAAATGCACTAGAGCACTTATGGCTTGTGTAAATCTCGCACTTCTCTCCATACAAATAGTGCCTCCAATATTTAGGGCAAAACTATTGCCACGAGCCCAAGCTCCTGGATGGGGGTATCGAATTTTATATTCCCTTAATTGTCTTGACGCGTACGCGATTACCTTGTTGTGCTGTATAAGAGCACCCTAATTCCTTATGCGAAGCGTTAATACAAATCACAAAATCTCCTTTTTCCATCCGGCAACGCCAACATAGGGGCCGTCACCAACCTTTGCTTCAGTTCTTAAAAGCTGTTCTCGCATTTCTCTGTCTATTCGAACTTCTCAGTCTTACGAGTAAGCCACGTTAAAGGGGGCTACTATCTCTACAAACTTGAACGAACCTCCGGTAGTGATCGACCAATCCTACCTCTGGTAGTCGACCTAACCATGGTCATCAATTCATTAGTGGTCCTTTATTCATTCTTGTCAGGATCCTCCAAGGGATCCTCCTCAGCAACTTTCCCTTCTAGGACAACATCCTCAACCGTTACATCCTCAATATCAACATCATCCGGTCCTGCGTTAGGATGCTCTATCGGATCCACAATCCGATCTCCAATTAGTAATAAAACATCATCGCGCTGTTACTCCTCAACCTCAGGGTTCGGTGTCCCGCTACCATATACGATAACGAACTACGCTTCTATCACGATATTTTTAAGGGTTCCCATAAGGGTTTTAACTGTCAGTACTACGTTAGGTAGCCCGACTATGAACTTGGCAAGAGTTCTTATTATCTTAGTTATTATCTTAACATCACATCATCTCTGAGGTTTATAACGCTTAGCTCTGATACCACTTCTGTAACACCCCCAAATCCGGGGTCGGGGATCCGGGTTGTCACGAGTTCCATTTCCCTTAATAACACCCAATCTTAATAATTAATCAACTACTCTGTACTGTGATCCCACAATAAACACACACACCACAAGTTATAGTCTCAGAGATGAACATCCAAAAATAATCACAAGTCATTTTATTCCACAATTATCTGCCAATACACCTTAAAAGGTTTTCTGAATAAATTTATATTTTCTTTGCCATTATTACAATTCATAAATATACATAAATCTGGTACATCAAAAGTTGAAGCCTAGCCTATTGGTAGTTCCTACCTCAGCTACAGCGACATCAATGCCTATAGGAAGCTGCCAGAAACGTTTCCTATCCGCTCGCGAATTGGGAGCTTGGTCATGTTCGTCTTGTCTATCTGATGTTGTGTGATGAAAGAAGAAAGCAAGGGTGAGCAGCAAGCCCACCAAAATAATATTTATAATGATTAACAATATATGAGCCTTTTCATAGTACTCATGTAAGGCTTGGTCAAAAGAAATGAACCAAGTTTGATATCTTAATGTGATGAAGTCGCAAAATATTCAGTATATATACATATATACTTTTAAAAATCTTGGAAGTCCTCTTCCATGTATAATATACACAAAGTTCCAGTTTATAACTGTATAAAAAATATCGTTGCAAGTTGATCTCATATATCTAACCTTGTCTCAACGTTTTTCTAAAAGTCTTTGTCATTCATAAGACAAACATTAACTAGATATAAGTTTAAAAAGTGAAGTTACAAGATATTACCATATACTTATATCTTTTCCAAATACTACTTGAACTACCATCGTTCAAGTTATAATTAGTTTCAAAAGTTCATCACATAGATGAGACTACAAGACCAGATTTGAATAGATTAAATCTTTAAAATATCATCAAAATAAAATGAAGTTACGAGATACTTCATTTGATGCAAACATCATTTTGAAAACTTGACCCTACCAACACTCAACAATCGCCCAACCGTAGCCTTTCTATCGAAGTGCTCTGGGTAGTGTTGCAGAAATATCCAATTGGATGATGAACTCATTATGGGATTTTGCCGCGCCAGGAAGACCACTTACGATGATCAGTCGTAGTAGTGCAACCCCACCATTTTCTATATATAGAGGAGAACCTGTCGGATTTACTTGTCAACCGAACACTGAACTCCTAAGGAATGGACCGCCTTAGCGGAACTTCCAGGCCATTTGGGCCAATATAATAAGGCTGGGCCGGCGCTACTCGACCACTTATGCCACTCCTAGTTCAGATGAAATCCATGACTCTGAAACGTAAAGCTCGTCCCCACTTTCCCAAGTAGAAACTTGTTGATACGGCTCCACCAAGAAGTCGTATCTAGTTGGAAAGGAAAACTCACCGATATTTCCCAAGCGATGCCTGTTAATGGATTAAGTTGTTCCAAGAATTTTACTTCCCGAGTGTTGGGTAAGTAATCAAAATTCTTTTACCAAGACAGCAACCTTGTTGCGAATATAAAACACACCACAGAGCCGGATCCCTCAGGTTTTGAGCGAGTATTTAAATCCCCTTCGAAAGGAAGATCTTAAATATAAATGAGTTTTGGGATCCGCTCTAACTTTTAAAAATCATTTTGAAGAGTCGCAAAACATTTTTAAGAATGTTTGGAGTGATGCTGATTTAACAAAATAAATCAGACCCAATATATTAGAAAATATCTTAATATTATTATTTAAATAATATTCCCATAAAAAATAATCTTTATAAAAAAATAATTGAAGTAGATGTTGTAAAACTTATACTTGAAATGAGCATTAAATAATCAAAGATAAGTTTGATTATCGACACCTTATTCTTTAATAAAATAAAGAATAAATCTCAGCAAATAATCGGAGTCATAGATCCTCAAATGAATATTCAAATAATATTCAATAAATATAATACGCTGAGTCATAAGCCCTCGAATGAATATTCGAAATAATACTCAATAAATAAATAAGCTGAGTCATAAGCCCTCGAATGAATATTCGAAATAATATTCATTAAATAAAATAAAGTTATCGAATAAACCTTATTCGATTAATAGTTTTGAAAACTATAACCATATATATATAAATATATATATATATATATAAAATCTACTCGGGATCCTCGACTCCCGGTTTTAGAAAATGTTTTCACCTTTGGGTCCCTATACTAAGAGTATATGCAAATTACCGCTATTCTCTAGCATAGGTATTATCAACTGAACCAACAGATATATATTTCAAGAATATGAAACAGGCATGCATATATACCATATCACATGCTACAATATATCGCAAGAATTTGCTAAATAACCATTATGCATCTATCACAAGATAATGCATGTACAAATGTATACATCACAACAACAGTATAACAGATAAAAAACTTGCCTGAGCGACTGGGGGTTACAATGGCTCGGGACGAGTCTGGTAACCTATAAATAACAAGTAAGTTGGAATTAAACCAAAGTCACTTGTAGATCTATACTCTAACCAAATTAGACTCTAACGCTCGTTTTGCGCTTACTGATTCTCTTAAGTCACTCGAGTACCCTCGGCTCCACCATTTTTAATAAATTACCCATTATGAGTTTTAAAGCGATTCTTTCGCGAGTGCCTTACCAACTGCCTAATCCACTTAACATAATTGTTTCATACTCCAATTAGTCCTTTAAGGTCTTTAACCAAGGTTCCAAAGTAAGGCGAGGGGAAATGTTTCGTTCGCGAAATGCCGTTACTTAAAACGATCGTTTCTCCTAAACCGTACATCGGAATCAAACGAACTACATATCAAAACGAAGCTCGTAACATGAACTATCTAATCATGGCAATGGTCAAAACCTAGCAGGGAGTTCTCGGGTCCTAATGTTATGAACAAAAGTAATCTAAAGTAAATCGGACATTACGACGGCTATGTTTACGCGATTTCCTAAATTTATACCATTCCAATTCAACCACCAATCAATTCCAATTCACAACCCAATCAAAACTCCATCCATACCATACTACAACAGCCCCAACAAATCAATATTACCAATTCATACTTATTTCTCAATTATGAATTAAGAGTTTACTTAAGTTCATTGACTAATAACCAAGATTTCCAACTCCAAAAATATCACAAAATCAACCAATCTCTAAACACACAATAATCATGCCTCTCACCAACCAAACTACTCATAACAAGCTTTAAACATTATTACACACCCATTACACTAACCCATCATCTAAACATTAGGAAATCTAAACAACAAAACCTAAAACTAAGATCATGAAGAGTTATACCTTCCTTGAAGCTTTTAATCCATGAAAGATCCTTGGAATGCCCATGGAAGCCTTAATATAACCTCCTAAAAGCTTGATCTTTCAAAGAAATCAAGAACACAAAAATTAATTTCAAGAAGTACTATTCACCATCTTCTTCCTTGATTTATAAAAAAAGATTGGCTTGGAATTAGAAGCTTAAACTTATAGGAAGTATGTAACTATCCATGGGGAAGCTTAGATAAATACCTTGCCAAATAGTAAGTGGTGGAGCTTTGATCTTCATTTTTTAAGAAAATGGGCCGAGAGCAAGATGAAGAAAAGAAGTGTTTTGTGATTTGTTTGGTGAAAAATGAAATGTTTGGCTTGGTTGGTTGAATTTTGATTTGTTTTAGGTTAATTACCTAATTAACCTTGACTTTGTGTGGTTATCATTCAACCACACTTCCTCCCCCCCCCCCATGCCATGCTTACATCATCAAGTGATGTCACCCTCCCTCCTTTGTCCTCTTCCTATTGGTTTAATGACATCATCCCCACTAATCCCTTTGATTAGCTTCTAATTGTTTGCCTAATGACCGCTGATCAGTTATACGGTTCGCTTAACATTCGTTCTCGTTTCTCGTTTGAGGGATCATACCCGGGATCTTATTACTTTGGTTTCCTTAACCTTTCTCAATACATTATATTCCTTTTTTTTATCCTCTCTTATAATCCTTTAATTTAAATCATTTTTATCTTGTTACCTTATACTCAATTCTTTCCGTATCTAGTGGATTTCCGGGGAAAAATCAAAGTGTTCGGAATTGGATTCTGACGATCTTTACATACACTTATATACCACATAGAGTACTAATAATATCCCAGAAGATCAATAACAGAACCCCTACATAGTGTGGCATGAAAAGTTTTCTCATTCAGCATAATCTGCAAAATCACTATTCATAAGGGTTTCAAAATTTTCCAAAAATTGGGGTTATTACATGAAATCAAGTATTTTGTGTATTTGATGTGTTTTTCTAGTGTTTGTGCATTTCAGGGTATTAGTTGCATTTTGGGAGAGAATTCATCAAAAATAAGCCTTGGCATGTGTCTAGCATTGCAAGAGGGAAGAGAGGAGCAGATTACAGCAAAGAAACGGAGCAAAAATAGACCATTTTCCAGAAGGGGTCTGAGCGCTCGCTCAACTATGCTGAGCGGCCGCGCAGGAAGCTGAGCGCCCGCTCATCTATGCTGAGCGGCCGCGCTGGGACGGAAAATCAGATTTATTATTTTAGACTCCTATTTCTGTTTGGCTTCCAACTTCTGAGTAATCTGAGTTTTATGGGACTCCTATATAAGTAGATTTCAGAGACGTTTCACGTGTGTTGGATCATTGTATTAATCAAGGAGCGAAGGAGATAAGGAAGAAGACCGTTTTAGCACACCGCAACGAAGAGGAAGCATATTTTCTTGTGATTCTTTATTTCGTTGTAATGTTGGATGCTAGTTTTCTTTTCTTTGAACCTATTACTCTTGTGACGTACTCTGGTTTAATATAATTAGTTTAGTTATTATTCTTTTGTGTTTATTTATCATGTTTTCATATGAACCCATGATGACGATAAGTGCTAACATGGGCTAATCGTGATCATGGGGTCGTAACGGATTTACTATGGAATTCTTTAGTTAGTTGTTTAATACCTTAGTGTGTGATGATTGTATGATATCTAGTATTGGTTGTGCATATTCGTCTTATGTGCGTCACGAACATATAAGATAGGGTTTTAATCTCTTGTGAAGCGGCGGTGGATCTCGAGATTTAGAACTTTCCATGCTAGCATAGGTTCATGTACGAGTCTGCATGATTAGTGGGTAACTCTAACCGTTTTATTCGCCCTGTGTAATCAAAAGGAATAACTTGTTCTTAAATCATTATGTTGTCAATTTCTATAGACATATAGGGACTCAACATAATTGATGCCTATTCAACTTCTATCTTAATTGTGGATGTTTGGTAGAATGGTATTAGTACAATAAAAGTTGGCTTTTATCAGTTTCGTGTTATTCGATTAATATCATCACTGTTGCATGCTAAGGGTAATAACAATGACTATTGAAGGAAGTAGTAATGAAGTTGTGATCTCATGAGTGTTTTAATATTGTTAATTTGAAGTGTTAATTAAGTGGTTGATTTTAGTAGTTAATTGTAGTTAATAATTAGTTACTTAAATCTAAGTGTTATTGTCTTAACATTGAGAAGTAATCATATATTGGTGAGTGAGTTAAATTGAACATAATTAGTCTGAGTCTCTGTGGGAATGAACTAGAAAGTATTCTATATTACTTGCGAACGCGTATACTTGCGTGAATATTAGCGCGTGATTTCGCCCTAACACCAAGCCTAAAGGAAAGAATCCAATAGACACCAAATGGGTATTCAGAAACAAGATGGTTGAAAATGGCATAGTAGTCAGGAACAAAGCTAGATTGGTTGCTAAGGGCTATTGTCAACAAGAAGGAATAGATTTTGATAAAATATTTGCTCCTGTTGCAAGACTTGAAGCCATCAGAAACTTCTTAGCCTATACAGCCCATGCCAATTTCAAGGTCTATCAAATGGATGTCAAAAGTGCCTTTTTGAATGGAGATTTGGCGGAGGAAGTCTATGTCAGTCAACCTCCTGGTTTTGAAGATCCAAATTTTCCAGAACATGTCTATTATCTTTTGAAAGCACTTTATGGATTGAAGCAAGCACCTAGAGCCTGGTATGATACTTTATCAAAGTTCCTTTTGGAAAATCATTTCACAAGAGGTACTGTAGATAAAACTTTATTCTTTAGAAATGTTAATGGCTCTAGTATACTTGTTCAAATTTTTGTAGATGATATTATTTTTGGCTCTACAGATGAGAAACTTTTTCAAAAAGTTTGCCAAATTGATGCAAAGTAAGTATGAAATGAGTATGATGGGAGAACTAACTTACTTTCTTGGTTTGCAAGTTAAGCAAGTTAGTGATGGAATATTCATTAGTCAAACTAAATACATTCATGATCTTTTAAAGAAATTTGATCTAATGGATTGCACATCTGCAAAAACTCCCATGGCCACTGCAACTAAGCTTGAATTAAACACTACTAAAAAGTGTATGGATATTTTAAGTTATAGGGGCATGGTTTGTTCACTTCTGTACTTAACAGCTAGTAGGCCAGATATAATATTTGCTACTTGTCTTGTGCTAGATTTCAGGCTGATCCTAGAGAATCTCACTTAGTAGCTATTAAGAGAATTTTCAGATATCTCAAGGGAACACCAAAACTTGGCATTTGGTACCCTAGAGATTCTGGTTTTGATCTAATAGGTTATTCAGATGCAGATTATGTAGGTTGTAGAAATGATAGAAAAAGTACAACAGGAACCTGTCAATTTCTAGGAAACAAGCTTCTGTCCTGGTTAGTAAAAAGCAAAATTCAGTTTCTACTTCTACAGCTGAAGCTGAATATATTGCTGCAGGCAATTGCTGTGCACAGATTTTATGGATGAAAAATCAATTGCTAGACTATGGTTTGCAAGTTGAGAGGATTCCTATTTTCTGTGATAACACAAGTGCAATTGCCATCACTGAAAATCTCGTAGAACATTCAAGGACAAAGCACATAGATATCAAGTATCACTTCATAAGGGAACATGTAATGAATGGTACTGTGGAACTATATTTTGTTCCAAGTGAGAAGCAGCTTGCAGATATCTTTACCAAGCCACTGGATGAATCCACCTTTTCAAGGTTGGTAAGTGAGTTAGGTATGCTTAATTATTCTTAAATCTATATGAGATAATTTGCAAGTTGAAATGCAGCCAGAAATTAAATTGATTTTTCAATCTTGGATGAAATTTTGGCTAAGTCAAAATTTACATCTCGACAGATGATCTTTATCCATCGAGTTTGATCATCCGTTGGTATACTATTTGCTAATAAAAATCAATTATTTTTCTGGAATATTTTATGACTCGACGGATAACAGTCTATCCTCATCCGTCGAATTATCTTAAACTCAGTCGTTAATTCCCTGAACATTATCCATCGAGTATACTTACAGTTTGTAAGCATAACACGACGGATAATGGGTGGAATTTTTACAGTTTATTTTTAAACGGCTAATTTAGGAAATTTTAATTGGTTACTTTATTTTACTTTATTATTTTTAGCAGGTATTTTTGAGATAGTATAAAAGCTTATTTCATTTCTATTGCTTTTCTTTTATCATTCTCAAATCAACTGCTTCAATTTCTTTCTCTTTCAAACACTTACTCTCTCTCTTCAAGCTCTTATTCTCTAACAATGGCGCCCGTTGTCAAGATTATGTCTCAAACTGAGTATATTTATGAGAAGAACAATTTCACTGCACTAGTAAACAAGGGTATTCAGCAATCTGTTGACTATCACAAGATGATGGACTTTGTGAAGAATTGCAAGCTCAGCTATGCAATGCTGGAATCACCCACAATCTTTTGTGAAGTTGTTGAAGAAATGTGGACCACTGCTACATACAACTCAACAGATAAGACAGTCACACTCACCATCAAAGGTAAGGAATTCTGTATCAATAGTGATGTTATAAAAGCATGTTTCAAGATTCCTGATAACACAGTGACCTCACCACACACTGAAACTGACATAATCAATATGCTTAATTCCATGAACTATGCTCTTTCTACTTCTAAGTTAAGTGACATTAGGAGATTGGGCCTTAGGAAAGAATGAAGTTTTATGTGTGATGTAGTGACAAAGGTCTTTTCAGGTAAAGTTAGTAATTTTGATTCAGTCAATATCTCCATGCTTAACATGCTCTACATGCTAGTTACAGATAAGTTCTATAATTTCAGTGACCTTGTTTTGTTTGAGTTGGGTTTCAAACTAGGAGAGTTAAATAAGAGAGGTAAGAATGTGTATTATGCTAGATTCTGTATAATGTTAGCTAACCATCTCTCTGAGGGTATTGTGCTTAAGAACCCTAACAACAAATTAGATTGTTGGGTTCAAGAGAGAAGGCTCATTGCAGATTTGAACAGGGCCAATCATCACAAGGAGGTGCCACTGTTCTATTTTCCTGTAATGGAAGCACCTCAGGTAAGTGAGGTAAGTTCATCTATTCCTACCACTATTCCAACCTCACTAATTTCTTTGAGTTCTAGTGTGGCTATGTCAACTATGTCAATGACCCAACAGTTGCCTACCCAAGCTACCAAACCTGTAAATATTTCAAAACCCAAATCAAAGAAAGCCCCCTCTGGTATCTCTAAAAAGATGCCAGTTGCAAAATCCACCAAAACCAAAGAGCGGAGTGTGAAGGTGGGTAAGATATGTGAGGAAAGGGGTGAACATAAAAGAAACCCTAAGGATAAGGATGGAGAGTTGAGTGGTTCCCAGCCTAGCCACACTGCAGTTTCCCAACAAACTGTAGTGCTTAAAAAGGATAAAAGCTTATTTCTAGCTGCATCCTCCCAAAAGGATGTAGTTATTGAATAAAACTCTCAACCAAGAGGACAGGCCAAGAGGGTTAGGGACACAAGCTCACCCCAAACTTATGCCAGAAAGAAGAAATCTAAAACCCTTGGGGATGCACAGGGTACACATACTGTGCAAACTGGTGCTAAAGACACAGTCAATGCACCTTCACAAATTCAGTTTGATGTGACTCCAATAAATGTGGAGTCACAGCCAAAATCTCTAGTAATAGAAGCACCTTAAACACCAAACTCACCCACAAACTCACTGGATGTGGATATAATAAACACATCAATTCCTGATTCCCCTTCTTTAACTTTGTTGGGGAAGCCAAAATCTAGTGCAAGTGAGCATCATCTTTTAGATAATTTGTTGGCTCACTTGCCCATTCTTTCAGGAACTGTTGAATCATCTGTGCCTAAAATATCTTCAATCAACACAGAGTACATAATTGTTTCCAGTCCTAGTTCATTCATTTCTACTCTCTCGATGGATATTGCTCATCCATCGAGTAGTGATTGTATCCCGACGGATAAGCTTAACAGCAGTTATCCGTCGGATAGCAAAACCACTCACCCGATGGATATCACTCATCCGTCGAGTATCTCTGCACAACTTTAAATTTCATTTATTTCAAGTGCAGAAAAATTAGTGGTTGTACAGTCACTATTAGGATTGAGAGAGAAGAATGTTATGAGTGAGAGTCTGGGTTGCTCCCAGGAAAAAGAAGAGGAAATGAGTGAAATTATGCAATCCATTTCTTCAGGATTGGCAAAAGAAAGTGAGAGGAGTCCCACCTTAGATGGTGAAG